>NW_024412400.1:33731467-33741797 GCF_014898765.1 Herpailurus yagouaroundi | reverse complement strand
TTAATTGATTTATATATTTGGGTGGTACCACTTTGGAGCATAAATGTTTACAATTGTTAGGTCCTCTTGGTGGACAGACCCCTTAATTATGATATAATGCCCTTCTTCATCTCTTGATACAGTCTTTATTTTAAAGTCTAGATTGTCTGACATAAGTATGGCTACTCCGGCTTTCTTTTGTTGACCATTAGCATGATAGATGGTTCTCCATCCCCTTACTTTCAATCTGAAGGTGTCTTTAGGTCGAAAGTGGGTCTCTTGGAAACAACATATAGATGGATCTTGTTTTCTTATCCATTCTGTTACCCTATGTCTTTTGATTGGAGCATTGAGTCCATTGATGTTTAGAGTGAGTACTGAAAGACATGAATTTATTGCCAGTATGTTGCTTGTAGAGTTGGAGTTTCTGGTGGTGTTCTCTGGTCCTTTCTAACTTGTTGATTTGGGTATTTGTTTATTTATTTATTCATCTTTTCTCCCCTGAGAGAGTCCCCCTTAAAATTTCTTGGAGGGCGGGTTTAGTGGTCACAAACTCCTTTAATTTTTGTTTGTCTGGGAAATTTTTATCTCTCCTTCTATTTTGAATGCCAGCCTTGCTGGATAAAGAATTCTTGGCTGCATTTTTTTCTGATTCAGCACATTGAATATATCCTGCCACTCCTTTCTGTCCTGCCATGTTTCTGAGCATACGTCTGCTGCAAACCTGATCTGTCTTCCCTTGTAGGTTAGGGAATTTTTTTCCCTTGATGCTTTCACGATTCTCCCCTTGCCTGAGCATTTTGTGAATTTGACTATGATATGCCTTGTTGATGGTTGGTTTTTGTCGAATCTAATGGGGGTCCTCTGTACTTCCTGGATTTTGATGTCTGTGTCTTTCCCCAAGTTAGGAAAGTTTTCTGCTATGATTTTCTCACATAGCCCCTCAACCCCTATTTCTCCCTCCTCCTCTTCTGGGACCCCTGTGATTCTAATGTTGTTCCTTTTTAATGAGTCACTGATTTCTCTAATTCTTAAGTCGTGCTCTTTTGCCTTAATCTCCCTCTTTTTTTCTACTTCATTATTCTCTATAAGTTTGTCCTCTATATCTCTGATTCTCTGTTCTGCCTCATCCATCCTTGCCGCTTGCTGCATCCACTTGTGATTGCAGCTCAGTTATAGCATTTTTTATTCCATTGTGACTATCTTTTACTTCTTTTATCTCCACAGAACGGGATTCTAATCTATTTTTGACTCCAGCTAGTATTGTTATCGTGATTCTAAATTCTACTTCAGACATCTTGCTTGTATCTGTGTCATTTCTTCGTGATCTTTCTTTTGGGGTGAATTCCTTCATTTTGCCATTTTGAAAGGCGAAAAGGAATTAATGTAGAAAAAATTAAAATTAAAAAAATATTAAAATTTAAAAATTAAACACACACACACAATCGAGTAAATGATGCTAGGTCGTAGGTGTGTTTTGGTGTGGGTGTTGAAAGTGGCTTGATAGATTAGAGTTAAAGGGGTAAAAAAAGGAAATTTTTTGAAAATTTGAAAATGTGAATACACTGAAGTAGACTAAAGTGAAATGATGGAATAAACTAGAATTTGAAGAAATTTACACAAAAGCAAAAAATATAGTAAAAAAATTAAAAATATTTTATTTTTAAAAAAAAATTTTTTTTTCAACGTTTATTTATTTTTGGGACAGAGAGAGACAGAGCATGAATGGGGGAGGGGCAGAGAGAGAGGGAGACACAGAATCGGAAACAGGCTCCAGGCTCTGAGCCATCAGCCCAGAGCTTGACGCGGGGCTCGAACTCACGGACCGCGAGATCGTGACCTGGCTGAAGTCGGACGCTTAACCGACTGCGCCACCCAGGCGCCCCAAAAATTAAAAATATTTTAAATAAAAATTGAAAATAAAAATAAATTTTTTCTCTTTCTGTATTCAAGAAAAAGATAAAAATGAAAAAGAGGAAAAAAAAGAAAAGTAATTGAATAGATGGACCTGCTAGTAGACTGAAATATGACTGAAATTACTTATTTTTCCTCTAGAAGTTAGAATATAAAGTGCTTTATAGTCCATAAACTAAGCAGACGCTGAGTCTTGTGTTCTTGAAGAGTGAGGTTAGCTCATTTGGGTGGGGCTCAGTGTAATTACTCCATGCTCCACTAGATGGCGCTGCTAGCCTACAGGGGTGGATTTTTGTGGTGCTTTTAGGTGAGTATGTGCATGTGTGGGAGCAGTGAAAATGGCGCCACCCAGCTACCCAGTGTCTAGTTTTGGAACTCTATTCTCCCAGATCAGCAATTGCGCACCTGTCCTTTGTCTTCAGCTTTTGTCCACTACCTGCTTTTACACTGTCCATGACCAATCCCCAGGTAGTACCTCTCTCCTGAGTTTTGTCTCAGATGCATCTGGTTTCCACGGCCCCTTACTTCTGAGGCTACAGCTTTGAACCCATTCCACCTCTCTGTGGTGGGTCTCACTGAACAATGGCTGAATGCCAGCCACACTCAGGAACGTTCGCGGGACCGTGCTGCTGCTGCTGCCCAGAAACTGCGGCCAGGTGCCAGCCTGACCGAGAAAAAGTTTGTGAGATAGTGTACCATCAGCGTTTCAGGGATTATGAAAAATCACAACACACATCTGGCATCAGGCTTCACCCTTAACGACCTTGTTCTAGCACCAGCAAATGTGGCCGTTTTCTGGGGTCTGCTGGGCCCAGGTTGCCTCACACTCTCTGCCAAATGTCCTCCCAGCAGTGGAACCACTTTTCCCCATGTGGCCTGAGAACCTCCTGGATCCCACTCTGCTCCTGGAGATTTGCCCTTCCCACCAGAGCACCACCAGGTATCGAGCTGTGGAGCTGCAGACTGCGCTCCCCTTGTTTACAGTCTTAATGGAATTTAAACCCTCTCCTTTCTCCTTTCTCCCTTTTTAGTTTAGTCCCTGTGGCTGTTTTGAATTTTCCACTTTCTCTCCAGCTGCTTTTGGGGAGGGGTGCTTTTCCTGTATTCTAACCCCCCTCCTCCATCCTCTCTCTACCTGCAAAAGTGGCTCCCTGCCTTCCGTAGTTTCTCTCCTCCAAAGTTCACCTCTCTGCACCACGTTCCTGCAGAATTCTGTGGTTCAGGTTGTGCAGATTGTTGTGTTAATCCTCAGATCAGTTTTCTAGGTGTGCAGGATGGTTTGGTGTTGGTCTGGCTGTATTTCATGGACACGAGACACACAAAAAACTTCCATGCTGTTCCGCCATCTTGGCTCCCTCCTATGTTTACTTATTTTTGAGAGACAGAGAGACACACACATGCACAGAGTGTGATCGGAAGAGGGGCAGAGAGAGAGGGAAACAAAGAATCCAAAGCAGGCTCCAGACTCCGAGCTGTCAGCACAGATCCTGATGTGGGGCTTGAACTCATGAACCACAAGATCATGACCTAAGCTGAAGTTGGACACTCAACCAACTGAGCCACCCAGGTGCCCCAATAATTTCTTTTCTGGACCCATAACTATGGGGAATTTTCAGCACAAGATCGATTTCAGGTACTATGATTAATCACTTAAGTTTAAAATTACTTTACCAGTCACTAGCTGTTTGATTTTGGACAAGTTGCTTAGCCTTTCAGAACCTCAGTCTTCACATCTGGAAGATGACAATGCCAGTGCAGGGAGAATTTAAATGAAGTAATGCAAAGTGCATAGCACAGTGACATTACGTGGAAGATAAGGTTATTAGCCTCATTTCCAGGGACACTCTCTGAAGGCCAATTCCAAGTCAGGCCCTAAGCTGAGCCCCAGGTACTGCATCCAAGCACCCACTAGTGGGCAGGGGAGCAGGCCTTCAGTCCCATTTCTGCCATGGGGACACACACCTTGTCGGGGTTCCTCCTCACCTGGCCAGCAGGTAGACATTACCATCTTACTTTCATGGCATGAAGTTGATCCAAAGAGCTTTTCCCAGAGGTGGATTCATTTGGTATGAGCTTCCCAGTGTGAATTCTCTAATCACCTTCTTTGAAGATGGGGATGGTGGTTCAGCTGCATGTAAGGACCTCTACAGGTAACAGAGCAGCCAACATATTTGGTTTAAAATTCAGTTTAGTGTTGCTTCTTTGTTCTTTCTGCCTTCAGATGCCAGTGAGCTTCTGCCCCATTGGGTACTGAGTTACCACCTCCCAGGGTCCCTCCTAATGGAGGCCTGTTATGTGCTGGGTACATTGCAGGTGTTCAGAAATTCTTTGTCAGATGAGCAAATGAATAAATGAATAAAATCCTTCACCAGACACTCATGTCCCATCCTCTTTTGGCTTTACCATGCCTGATTTTAACTGTTGTTCCATTTCAACTTGAACTTTCTGCTGTAGCCAGCCTGGTCTTTTCCCTACCAAAATGCTCTTTGTTACTGCCATTATCCATTTTTCTTATGCTGGTAGCTCTGCTTGAGATACCCTCTTCATGTTCCACAAACAAATATATTTTCCCCACCAATGCTGATAAAGCCTCCAGCCCTCCCATAAAATCTTCTTTGAATATTCAGGCCATGACAGACCACCAGCTTCCCCTTTTTTGTGGCTATCTTTATTTGCCTTTCCAAGTAATATGGTAACCTCCTTGATTAAAAACACGTAGTATTAGTTATGTGCATTCCTCTATAGCCTAGGCTAATAACAGGCAAGTAATAAATGATGACTGAATGTATTTACAGATTCTACCACTCAGCATCTGGGGGCTAGGTCATGCTGTGCAATATCTCCAAGGCTACATGCCCAACTATAAAACAGGCATAATAGTATCTACCTTCCAGTATTTTGACACTTAAATGAGACGAACTATGTAAAGAACTTAGCACCTTGATTGCATTTGTTACATTGGTTACTCAGGGACCAGGCTGATGGAGAATCATCTTGACATGTGCTTCCTTAATCACCTTGTAAGGGGGAAAAGAATGTAGTAGATTATGCATTGATTCTTAGATCTTATGCCTGGAAATGACAGGTATAAGATAGTTACCTTTCATACTTACATTTCATTGGCCCAAACAAATCACATGGTCATGCCTAACTTCAAGTGGGGAGTCATGCAATCCCACTTGAAGCCTTCACAGGTTCCCTGATATGTAAAGAGGAAATGATAATGATTGTAATGATTGTACCTTTGTCATAGAATTGTCATGAAAATTGAATTAGGAATGCATGGTAAGTGCTTAAAATTGTGCCCAGCACACAGCCATGTACTTAAATATTAGTGGTTGATATTCTGCCTGTGGGATGAGCCATTTGACATATGCAATTATGTGGACACATTTGCCTATTTCAAAAAACTTGACTGAGTGCCTGCTAAATATTAGACCATGGGCTTGTGGTGAGGATTGTGGAAACAGATGACATAGATGCTGTAAAGTAAGGATAAGTTGAAAACTATTTTAGTTCTGATTCAAATCTTGACTGATGCTAAGATGTACCAAAGAGGATTCTGAAATATTACAAAGAACATAGAGTTTATCCACCAATTGAACTTGTTTTATGTCCCTAATATATTTAAGGTATTATCAAGTTTTGATGGCAGTTGTGAGATTTATTTGTTCTATTTTATACTAACCAGATATTTGTCTCATGTTTTACCTACTATCTGTACTTTTCTTGTGGCATCCGAAAGGTATGTGACAATAAAGCTTACTGGTTACGTGGTTGAGAGACCTGAAGACTATATTGCCGTATCTCCAGGAAGTAATCAGTCCAAGGGCTACTCTTTTGTGGAGGAAAACTAATCATCTTATAACCATTAGAGGGCAGTAGCAACTCACTGATGCAACAAGACAATCATATACCAAGATCAAGTGGGATTTATCCCTGAGGTGCAAGGAGAGTTTACATTTGCAAATCGATAAGCATGATATACCATGTTACCAGAATAGAAGATAAAATCACATGATCATCTCACAGATGCAGAAAATGCATTTGACAAAATTCAATATCCTTTCATGATAGAAATTCTCAACAAATTAGGTGTAGAAGGAATGTACCTCAACATAATAAAGACCATATTTGATAAGCCCACAGGTAACATCATACTCAGTGGTGAAAAGCTAAAAGCTTTTTCTCTAAGATTAGGAATAAGACAAAGATGCCCAACTTTCACAACTCCTACTCATTGTAGTAGTGGAATTCCTAGCCAGAGCAATCAGGCAAGAAAAAGAAATAAGTCATCCAAATCATAAATAAACAAGTAAAATTTCTCTTGCTAGAGAGACATGTTGTCTCAGGTCAAAACTTTATGGGATAGCCTGTACCTGATGACTGAGTAAAGCTGGGGTATAGCACTTAACCTCTTTGACCTGACATGGGCAATAATGACCAGCATTATTTGTTCCAAATCTCTTCATTGGGTTGGCTAAGGTTTCATTAGAGCTGCATTTCAGTTTGACTTCTCCAGCCCAATCCTACTTCCTCCCTTTGAATCTCTTTTTTTGGATTCAGAAACATTTTGTACCTCAACTCCATCTCAGGTGTCTGTTACTGGACAACCCAACTAGCAACATTTTGCCTCCCATCTTTAAATATACTAGATGTATTACAATTCCAGGACTTACCATCATTTCAAGAAAAATTAGTTTAGCAAATATCAAAATAATTGAATATTTACAGATAGTAAAAGTAAGTATAGTGACCTTCTTGGCCTATCGCTTCTATCCTTCTTTAAACCTGACAGCCAGTGCCATTAACTAAGCCCCAGTTAGGAGGCTGGGCCCATTCCTTGTACTCCAGATCTAAGTAACTAGATTATCATATTCACTTATGACTAAGCCCCCACTTTGTATCTTGTTTCCAATAACTACTCAGTTTTGTGCCCCATGTGGGTTGTTTACCCCAAGTGGTCTAGGCTGCTGTGTTAAATCACTAGGCACAGAGAAGAATCCACCTGCTTCATATAGTTTTTTTTTTTGTTTGTTGTCCCTGTTCTATTCTATCTCTCCCTCCATTGGCACATAATTTTCCATAACGTGATACTATGTTTTCATATAACCTGAAAGTGGTTCTACTTTTTCTTTGTGTGGACTTTTCTTTCCTTCTCTTCCTCCTTTCCCACTTCCTTCTCCTCCTCTTCCTTTTATCTTCTTCCTCATCCTCTTTTCTTTTCTCTTCCTACAATTATTGACTCCTTCTTCATGTCAGGAGTACAACTAAACAAAGAGATAAAAGACACAGTCCTTTTTCTCAGAGAGCTCCCAGCTCAGGAAATCCAGGGAGAATCCAGGAAAATAAGCATGTGATCTCCAAGTGAGTGAGTGCTCAGCACATGTTAGCCAACGTCTTCCTGGGAGCAAGGGGTACAGTGTCTTGTAGGAGGCGAGGCTTGGTCTGGGTGCTGAAAGATAGGAGGAATGTGGTCACGTTCACTTCTGGATTCTTGGCTACAGTTGTGCTTTGAGTTTTGGGGAGTTTAACCTTGAGGTCAGTGACATTCACATGTAATTAGCTTATCATTTCTCTTATATAAATGCCTCTGAAGTGTTTGAAGAGTATTTAAAAATAGTTAATGTGAAATTTTCATCTGAAATCTTATCTCTGTGCTGTTAATTTACCTTATAAACCATTTCATCCCAGATGACAGGAAAACTAACTTCATCCTCAGTTTTGACCACATTATCTGAAAAATCCCCAAAAGAGCTGTGGCAATCAAAGAAGTTTAGTAATTCATTGAGTGTCTCCATATTTCCCTCTGGCTTAAAAAAATTTTTTTTAATGTTTATTTATTTAATTCGAGAGGGAAAGAGAGTATAAGTGAGGGAGGGCCAGAGATAGAGGAAAAGAGAATCTCAAATAGGCTCCACAGTGTCAGCGTGGAGGCTGACACAGGGCTTGACATGGGGCTTAAACTCATGAACTGTGAGATCATGACCTGAGCCAAAACCAGGACTCAGATGCTTAACTAAGCCACCCAGGCATCCCACCTTCTGGCTTTTGAGTACATACATGCAGATTTGCTCATCACACGTGAAACTCTACATTTTAAAAGGGTACTGATATTTCCCAGTCAGAGCACACTTCATTAAAAGGTGCCATTTTTCAAATCTAGGATTTAATGGCGTGGGATGTATTCTGAGGATGCCCAGTGCAAGCATTCTTTCCTCTCTCTAAACATTTGTGTGTTTTTCACCCTGCAGGCTGTGGTTGCTGGATGCCAACCTGTCATTCCCAGAAACCTCTGACCATGGTAATGTCAGACCTTCGCCATGTATCAGGTATCTGGCTTAATTTCCCCATTTTTCAGGGGAAATAAGAAAAAATAGTATGCTGATTGCTAACCTGTCCCAAGTGTTTACAAATGTCTGATAGAGTAACACTTGAATGATTGATTCCTTGATAATGTATGTTTAAATCACTTTTAAAGCTACATTATTTCTGATTTATCATTTTCATCAATAATTTTGTTGACACAAACTAACCTTTACTGTTTAGAATTAAGTAGAATTTATAAGTAGGAATAACATAAATTTTATCACAATGTAATGTCCTAGAATTAACCAGCATTCATACTCAAGATCATCAATGGAAAAAAATCTGAACAGTAGACAGCATCTGAAAAACTAGTTCTAGCTGACTTAAAAGAGGCCATGAATAATTTAGATAGACTTTGCTCGAAGTTTCACATCCTCCACTCCTCACTTACATTAAAACCAAATCAAATTAGTATTAGCTTTGAAAAATTGCACATCATTTAAAGAAAAATTGGTCAATCCTTCAGAAATTATGGAGTGCAGAGTACTTGTCTTGATTAGTTCTAAGTCCATCTCCTTGGTTACTGGGAACCTTTCCCATCCTGAATCCTATGTGGAGAAATAAATGCAGCTTGATCAGAACCTGGCCAGTCAATGGGTAGCTTCTCAATCTGCAGCAGAGTGATGTTCTGAAATGACCTTGTTCAAACCATCAGCTAAAGTGCTCTTCCCTGCCAGACTGCCAGGCCACAGTCCTGCCTGTTTCACAGACACATTGGGGTCAAAGCATCGGCCCAAGGGGTTGGTGTGGATTGTCTACCTGCTGTCCACATATTCAGGGATGGTTGAAGAGATGTCATCAACAACAGCACATGCCCAGTGGCCTCTTGATCTGCAGTGCCTCAGACAAGAGAGCTCCCAGATGTCTTAACAGAGAAATCTGTCTTCCAGAAATGCATCAAGACCCCATAAATGATCCTCCTGGTGAGCACTCCCACTTATTAGTTTTGCCTCATCACAAAAATATATCCAAAACCTTGAGAAATTATGCTATTTCCTCACAAAGCCAAAACAAATCAAATACCCATCACATCCTCTGTTAATGTATTTGACATAGATTGCATTTACGCGGAACTAGGGTGTGATCACATAGCTGTTTGGTAGCAGCCATTTGTGCACACTGCTCACTTACGCTCTGGGTTTATTACTAACATTATTCTGTACAAAAAAAGATGAATCTTCCCATGTTGAGAAATTAACTTGGTCTTAATGGAGAAAGTCTAGAGGTCACAAAAATGGTACAATTAATTCAGCACTTCTGTCCCCAAGTGACTGTACTGCAACAAATTATGAAGTGTAATTATGGTTATAGGACATCAGAACATGTGGCAAATTCAGTTAATTCTGTCAAGACGAGTCATTCAGAATTGGCTCTGGCTTTAGATTGAATTATTTGCACCTTCATTTGGTGCTTTGCCATCGTTTACAAACACATGAGAAGGCTTCAGGTGCATGATTTTGGTGGGAGTGCCAAATCCAAGAAGGAAAGGAGGATGGCCATGGACATAAGGCTCGGTTTCTTGAACTTACATGAAACACTACTGCTTGGGGGAAAACATCACTGAAACCCAGTATATTGCATCTATGTTTCAGTTTATTGCTCATATTAGCACATATGTTTGCCTTGAGGATTGGTAATGAACAAAATGAAACACAGATACACGAGGGAGCCAGTGTTGGGTAAAGGATGGGGAGTCTAACAGGACCCATCCTGCTCCTTGCGCCTCTGGCTACAAGTTAACTTGTATTCTTTCGATGTCATTTTTTAAAAGGTAGAGCTGACTTAGAAATTACAGGACAGAACTGACCAGACCAGATAAAATACTTTGAGGAAGAATACTCAGTACTTACTGGAAGTATGTCAGCCAACTGATCTGCCTCCTTTCTGTGGGGAGAAAAACCACAAAACACATGCTGGAAGGGATTAGATAACTCAGTCAGAACTTTCCCTTTCTCTTTCCTTCTTCCATCTTGTCTCCTTCTCTACAACTTTGTCCTCTCTGTGTCTCCTCCCTCCCTCCTTTCCTTCCTTCCTTCCTTCCTTCCTTCCTTCCTTCCTTCCTTCCTTC
>NW_024412400.1:33692732-33731457 GCF_014898765.1 Herpailurus yagouaroundi | reverse complement strand
TTCCTTCCTTCCTTCCTTCCTTCCTTCCTTCCTTCCTTCCTTCCTTCCCTGTCCAAATGGTGGGGACAGTCTATTTAAAGATAAAGAGGAGGAAAAAAGCATTTTTGGAACAGGGATGAGTCAGGCAAAGGTTTGGCTGAAACAAAAATATAAGATTGGGAGTAAAAAAATAATTTGGATACATACACATGGAGATGGCATTGAAAGTTGGATTACTTTAGTCCCAAAGGACAAAGTGAGCCTGGTAAATTCT
The DNA here is from genome assembly GCF_014898765.1 of Herpailurus yagouaroundi. Taxonomy (NCBI): domain Eukaryota; kingdom Metazoa; phylum Chordata; class Mammalia; order Carnivora; family Felidae; genus Herpailurus; species Herpailurus yagouaroundi. The sequence continues at coordinate 33,731,204 of NW_024412400.1, read as the reverse complement.
TGAGCAGGATATTGGCACATTTATAGATAAATACTATGGTAAAAATTGTATTGAGAAGTACATCTCAATAGTGAGTGGAGCTAACTGTGGCATTGCTTTTATTTCTTTATCAAGGGATAGAGCCATCCATCTGTCCCAGTTCTAGTTCAGAGAATCAGCAGGAATTCGCTCTGGAACACTTGAAGTTGCTTCTAAAGATACATGGGGCTATTTTCTGTCTGTATTTTGGCTGCAGAATACCCAGGTTTTCCTTCTGGGTTCAGCTAGGGCAACTCCTCTTTGGGGAAGTCTTCACTCTCTGGCTGCATTCAGATGCTTTTCTCTGCCATTGTTTGCAACATACCACCCTTTCATCTGCCCACACTGAATCCTGTCCCCCTGGTCCTCCATGGTCCCCATGGTCCTCCACTCTTGTCATCACTTGGACTTAAATTCTTTAACTGTCTAATTTGTGGCCCCAGCCTAGTGCAGCACACAGCAGGATGAATATGGACTGGCTGAGCCCCCGTAACTCTGGGCAATCAGGTGGGATGTGCAGATATCATTCCATAACCTTACTGGGAGACAACATTTTTCACATGTGCCTTCAAATATGTCTTGTCCTAAGAAGAGGCCAGGATGTGAAAAATCAGATTTAACAGGACTAGGTTAGGGTGTTGGCAGCTCGGACATCCTGTGATGTAAGTGCTGAGTTCCCTGGAAGGAGGAGGAGAAGGGTGAATGAGGCATTTGCTAAGATTATCTAGGGGAGTTGGAGCTGGAGGAAATCTACTATTCCATCATCTCTAGCCCACCCACATGTCCCAGTCTAATCAAGCACTCTTAATGCCAGAACCTTTAAACAAAACCAAACCCTAGTAAGCCCCTTTTTGTTGGAACAGCAAACACAGAAGGAAGTGAAGACACTGAGCTGCACTCTTCCAATTCTCTCTGGATCTTGTCTAGAATAGATGTGGCCGCTGAAAGACATGATGGTGATAGCCTCTCAGATCAGGTCTTGGCAGCTGCTGGACTCTCTACCTTCACAAACTGCAGTATGTCTTTCAGTGAAGCAGCATGCAAGATACAGGGTGCAAGGATGCCACTTTGGGACCAGGGTTTATTTCTCTTATAAAGTTTTTCTTCCCAGGGTAGTTATTCCAGAAGCTGGTACTCTTTTTTCATTGGCTGTTTTATACCTAAGGCCCACCTAGCAGAAGCAGGGGTCTAAATCTCATTGGCTCTATTATTTTATCTTCCACTGGAACTAAATTATTCCTGTGTAAGTACTCGATGCCCAGTATAAAGTTGTTACTTTTGTGTCTTGTTCGCAATACTTGACCAACATAAATAAACAACCTTTTTTTCCCTTTCTTTAGGTATAATGATAACCACCAACACCATTTTACCAAATTCATTTTATACTTCGGTAAGAAGAAAATAAGAATGACCTGTTTTTTTTTGTTTTTAAGTTTTTATTTATTTACTTTGAGAGAGACAGAGACAGTATGAGTGGAGAGAGGCAGAGAGAGTGGGAGAGAGAATCCCAAGCAGGTTCTACACTGCGAGCTCAGAGTCCGATGTGGGGCTTGAACTCTCACAAACCATGAGATTGTGACCTGAGCTGAAATCAAGAGCTTAACACTTAACCAACTGAGCTACTCAAGCACCCCATGAGGGACCTGTTTTTGAGTTGGTCAGTCCCAGGGACTTCAGGTATGAAGTTACTAGAGAGAGAGATTTTCAGATGGCTGGAAAAGCATGAGTGAAGTGTAACTGAGGGAGCTGTTAAAGGAAACAGGAAAGAGTCTAGTTGTTTGGGGGTTGACCACATAGGAGATAAAGCTGGAAAGGCAGGTTGAAGTCATATCTGTACAATCCTGAATTGGGTGGGCAGTGGGTATACTGTTAGAGGCAACCCATACGTAGGCCCATTTTATCTATTACCATCTCAACTCCAACAACAGAATGCTGAACGCTGTTGGAGAAGTGTTTATAACTTTGCAGTTAGAACTAAAAAATGCATTGTCTTTCATCTCAGCAGCTTGGTTATCCCAGCTTAGCAGTCCTTCTATGTGATGTCAGTGTGTTCATCATGTGTTCCCAACTGTAAACTATCTGTAGACCTATTAAAACTGTTTCCTTGTGACCCCTGGAAATTTCTTATTTAGTAGGTCTGATTAAAGACATAGCTATAAACAGGGAGAAAATGTTAAAAAGAATCATATGTGAAAAAATTCTTTGATTTGCATTTGAGGATGTTCTCTTAGATGTAAAATGGAGAAGGGATTGGGATTAAGGGTTGGGGGCAATATTTGAGGGAAGAAGAGGCAGGGGAGAGAAGATGGGGGTCTAGAGGCATGCACTGCAATGGAGATGAAGGTGAGAGCATAAAGGCATGAAGGATTTAAAGATGAAATTCACAAGATTTGGATTATAGGTTGGATGTGAAGGTTGGGAAAACAGGTGCAATCTCCCAGATTTCTGACTCGAGTGGGTGGTGGATAATCATCCTGTTAGGAAAACCAAGCTTGGAAGGAAGATGATAAATTATTTCTGGAATATTTAGAAAGAATTATCTTTAGACTCTACTTATACAAATATTTTTAAAAATCCTTAATTTTGAAGACAAGCTGCTACAGTTGTTAAAGTTGTTTTTAATACCAAAGTTGCTTATTTAATTGAGTTATCTCTGCTTAGGCACTTCTTGTGACACACGTGTTCCATCTCAATTATTCTTCCCCAAAGTGGGCATGCCTCGACAATTTTATTTTAAAAGCTTCTAAATGCACCACCTCAGCTTGGAAGCTTTCTGGATTGATTGGGAAAGCATAAAGAGAACTAGAACTGGAATAAGAAAGAATTTCCAGCCATCAGTTACTCACTTGTCAAATGTTCACCAAATGTGGGGCTTTTTGTCAGCTATTGTAATATTGTTAGGACTCTGGAGGTAAAATGAGGAGCTCTCAAAGAGGTAGGGAAGACTGTCAGTAGAGCCTGATTAGGATGTCACACGGGACTAAGGCCTGTGGGAGAAGGCACCTCATCCAGTCTCAGGGTAGAGGGGCATGGTGCTACTTTAAACTGAGGAATGAGGTCAGCGTTGTGGTGGCATGAGTAGTTCCCTTTATTTTTAAGTTACAACCAATAGGCCAACAAAGGATCCTCTGCACAGCACACCAGGAGGCCTGAGAGATCCGTACATCCATACCTTTGAAGGTGGGTGGACTGACCCTCACAGAGGTGGCGGAAATGGGGAACACCTGTAGCATTGCCTGTGATCCCAGCAACACTGGAAATAACCCCTGTGACCACACCCAGGTGACTCCAGTAGCTGGGGCTCCAGTAGCTGTGCCTGTGACACTCCCTTCCCCCAACAATGCCTGCAACCTTGGTGACCTCAGCAGCTATAACTGCACCAACAACCTTACAGGCACATGCGACCACGTGGCACTGGTGACCCCTCTGGGAGAGGAGGTGGAGCGTGGAAAGTGCAATCTCCCAAATATAGCTAGGAGGCAGGTCAGACAACAGAAACAAAACTTGTGCTATAGCGCCACCTGCTGGAAGATAAAAGAAAGGCCTCTATTCGCAGATCAAACTGCTAAAACCAAAGTAAACAAAACTTTACCTAAATAAGAAAGTTGTTCACTTTTTCAAAGGCACTGGAAGAGGCACATCTCTTCAAACACCATGAAAAGGTATGGTAACACAGTATCACGAAAAGAAAATGATAATTCTCCAACAACCAAACCCCAAATCATGGAAGATTGGGGTCTAACTGACAGAGAATTTAAAACAGCTGTCATGAAAAATTCAGTAAACTACAAGAAAACTCAGAAGGGCAATTCAATGAGCTCAAGAATAAAATTAATTGTTAGAAGAAGTGCATTACCAAAGAGGTTGAAATTCTTTTTTTTTTTTTTTGAGGTTGAAATTCTAAAAAGGAACCAAAAAGAAATTTTGGAGGTGAGGAACTCAGTAAATGAGATGAAGAATATATTAGCAAGCACTGGTAATAGAGCAGAACAAATGGAAGATTCTAGAAATGATCTGAGTGGAAGAGGAGAGGTAACTAAAATTAAAAAAAAAACTGAAGAAACCCTATAAGAGCTATCAGACTTCATTAGGAGAATACCCAACATAAGAGTAGTAGGTATACCAGAAGGAGAAGAGAAGAAGAAGAGGGCTGAGAGGTTATTTAAAGAAATAATAGCTGAGAACTTCCCAAACTTGGGAAAAGAACTAGACATATAATTCCACAAAGCTAATAGATTGCCTTACTATCTCAATGCAAAACAAGCTTTTGCAAGACACATTATAATGAAACTGTCAAAAGTCAATGATGAAGAAAAAAATCTTAAAGGCAACGGGGTGGGGGGGGGAAGTAATCTACAAAGAAACCCCCATTAGACTATCAGCATATTTGTCAGAGGAAACTCTACAGGCCAGGAGAGAGTGGAACAACATATTCAAAGTACTGAAAGATAAAAATTCCCAGCCAAGAATACTCGATCCAGCAAAGTTATCCTTTAGATAGGAAGGAAAATAGTGGCTTTCCCAGACAAACAAAAGATGAAGGAGTTTATTACCACTAGAACTGCCTTATAAGAAATGTTGAAAGGAGCTCTTCTCCCAGAAACAATAACACAAAAGTACACAACGCTTTGAGTAAGTTGTCAAATAGACATGCAGAATAAGAAAATTGTAACTAACTCTAGTTTAGAATAGGGTGTTAAACAATTGTAGATCAAAGTGAAAGGAAAAAAAAGTATTAGATATAACTATAGTCACTACCATTTGGCAATGAGGTCACATCATGAGAAGGGATACTTTGTGATAACAAAAGCATAAAGGGGAGGAGGAAATTACAGAACCTGCATAAGCAAGTGAAAATAAGTTTCTAGCAGCAGAAAGAGGACTATTTTGTCTATGAGACATTTTACAGAAATCTTATGGTAACCACAAAACAAAAAATAAAACAAAGACACAAAACATAAAAAAGGGGAAATTGAACAAATCATCATAGAAAACCACCAACTTAAAAAGGTAGACAGAAACACAAGAAAAAAGAAACCATGGAGACACAAAACAACTAGAAACAAAAAATAAAATGTCAATAGTAAGTCCTCATATATGAGTAATCACCCTAACTGTGAATAGATTAAAATCACCAATCAAAAGGCACAGAGTGGCCAGGTGGATTAAAAAACAAGACCCAACTGCATGCTGCCATTAGGAGACTTATTTCAGCTTCAAATAAACATAAGCTCAAAGTGAAAGGGTGGAAGATGATACTCTAAGAAAATGTAAGAAAAAGAAAACAGGTATAGCCATACTTATATCAGACAAAATATATATCAAGCCAAAAGTGGTAATAAGAGGCAAAGAAGGTCACTATATAATGATAAAAAGGGGTCAATATATTAAGAAGGTATAACAATCATAAATATATATGCTCCCAACATCCAACCAATGAAACACATTAAGCAAACACCAACAGATCTTAAGGGAGAAATAGACAGCAATACAATAATAGTCAGGGACTCTACCCCATTATCAGAATGGATAGATCATCCAGACAGAAAATAAACAAGGAAAATTTGGAACTAAACTACACTTAAAATTTTTTTTCAAAATGTTTTTATTTGTTTTTGAGACAGAGAGAGACAGAGCATGAGCAGGGGAGGGGCAGAGAGAGAGGGGGACACAGAATCCCAAGCAGGCTCCAGGCTCTGAGCTGTCAGCACAGAGCCCAACGCGGGGGGAATGTGAGATCATGACCTGAGCTGAAGTCAGACGCTCAACCGACTGAGCCACTCAGGCACCCCAGTACTGAACTACACTTTAAAACAAATGGGCTTGAGGTGCCTGGGTGGCTCAGTCGGTTAAGTGTCTGCCTTCGGCTGAGGTCACAATCTCACGGTTTGTGGGTTTGAGTCCCACATCAGGCTCTCTGCTATCCATGCAGAACCCCGCTTCAGATCCTTGTCCCCCTCTCTCTCTGCCCCTCCACTGCTTGTGCGCTCTCTCTCTCTCAAAAATAAATAAATAAAAACTTAACAACAACAAAAACCAAATGGGTTTAATAGGCAATATATAGAACATTCCATGCAATACACATTCTTCTCAAGTGCACATAAAATATTCTCCAGGATAGATCATGTGATTGACCACAAAACAAATCTCAGCAAATTTAAGGAGACTGAAATCATACCATCTTCTCTGACCACAATGGCATGAAATTAGAAATCAACAATAAAGTGAATAAATCTTCAAGTGTGTAGAAGCTAAAACACTTCTAAACAACAATGGGTCAAAGAAAAAGTCAAAAAGATAAACAAAAAATTATCTTGAAACAAATAAAAATGAAAATACAACATATAGGGATGCCTGGGTGACTCAGTTGGTTAAGCCTCTGACTTCGACTCGGGTCATGATCTCGCGGTCTGTGAGTTCGAGCCCCGTGTCGGGCTCTATGCTGACAGCTCAGAGCCTGGAGCCTGCTTTGGATTCTGTGTCTCCCTCTCTGTCTCTGCTCCTCCACCATTCATGCTCTGTCTCTCTCTGTCTCTCAAAAAATAAATGTTTGAAAAATTTTTTAAAAGAAAGAAAATACAACATATCAAATTTTGTAGGATGCAGCAAAAGCAGTTCTGAGAGGAGAGTTTATAGCAATAAGCACATATATTAAGAAATTTAAAAAGTCTCAAATAAACAGCCTAACTTTACACATCAAGGAACTAGAAAAATAGGAAACAAATTACATTCAAAGCTAGCAGAAGGAAGGAAATAATAAAAATCAGAGCAGAAATAAAGGGAACAGAGACCAGAGAAACAATAGAGAGGATCAACAAAATGAAAAGCTGATTCATTGAAAAGATAAACAAAGTTGACAAACCTTCAGCTTGACAAAGAAAAAAAGAGAGAAGACTTAAAACAATAAAATTAGAAATGAAAGAGGCGATATTACAATTGATACTACAAAACAACAGAGAGTGATAAGACTACTATGAACAATGATATGCCAACAAATTACATAACCTAGAAGAATTCGATACATTTCTAGAAACATAGAAATTTACCAAGACTGAATCAAGAATAAATAAGAAATATTAAAAGACCAAATATGAGTCAGGAGATTGAGCCAATGATTTAAAAACTCCCAACTCAGAAAACTCCAGGGCCAGATGGCTTCACTGGTGATTCTTCCAAGCATCTATTTATTTACTTTTAGTATTTTCATTTATTTTTGAGAGAGAGAGAGTGCAGCAGGTGAGGGGCAGAGAGAGAGACAGAGAATCTGAAGCAGATTCTGCACTGACAGCAGAGAGCCTGATGTGGGGCTCAAACTCACAAGCCGTGAGACCATGACCTGATCCAAAGTTGGACACTTAACCAACTGAGCCACCCATGTGCCCCTTTGCCAAACATTTAAAGAAAAATTAATACCAACCCTTCTCAAAATTTTCCAAAATATTGAGGAAGAGGTAACATTTCCAAACTCACTTCACAAAGTCAGCATTACCTTGATACTAAATCCAGATAAGGATATTACAAGAAAAGAAAACTGTAGACCAATATCATTGATGAATATAGATGCAAAAATTCTCAATAAAATATTAGCAAACTGAATTCAAGAACACATTAATAGGATTACACAGCATGACCAAGTGGGATTTATCACTGGGGTACAAGAATGATTCAACATTCAAATCATCACATCAATAATATGAAAAATAAAAATCACATGATCATCTCAACAGATGCAGAAAAAACAATGACAAAATTCGACATTCATTTATGACAAAAATCCTTAACGTAGTGGATATAGTGAGAACATACCCAATATGATAAAGGCCATACACAATAAACCCAATGCTAACATTATAATCAATAGAGAAAACTGAAAGTGTTACCTCTAACATCAGGTAGAAGACAAAGTTGCCCACTCTCAATATTCTTATAATTCTGGAAGTCCTAGAGAGCTATTGGGCAAGACAAAGAAATAAAAGGCATCCAAGTCAGGAAGGAAGAAGTAAAATTGTTGGTATATGCTGATACGATCTTATATATAGGAGATCCCAAAGAGTCAGTTAAAAAAACTGTTGGAATTAATCAGTGAGTTCAGTAAAATAGCAGGTTACAAAATCAACTTACAGAAATCAGATCTAATGCGCAGTGTCATAAAAAAGTCAATAATACTGCACGATAATGATGTAATGTGACAATCACATTACAATATGTAAATGTATCTATGTAACATGTTGCACGCCTTAAATTTATAAAATGTAGCATGTAAAATTCATCAAATAAAAATAATACATATGGATCCTATATACTATACATCTAAATAGTGAAATGACTTAAACCAAACAACTAAATAAACTATATTCAATCAAAAATCTCCTGAGTTATGAAGAGTTGAGTAAGAGCAAGCTAGGTGAAGAGATATGAAGCAGAAGGGACAACATGAGCAAAGCAATGGAGAGAAGTTTGAAGCAAGGATGGATGACAGGGAAGTTGTGAGATGTTTTGCCCTAGATAGCTTTAAGAAAAGACCACATCTAAAGCACCTGGGATGTGTGTGTAGGACGTGTGATGCCCCAAGCCAGGGTAAGCCTCATGTAATGTCACAAGGTTGCTCTACACCTAAGATATGCTGAGCATTTTTTTTCTCTGACATGTAAAATTTTAGGGGTGCCTGGGTGGCTCAGTGGGTTAAGTGTCTGACTCTTGATCTCAGGGTCATGAGTTCAAGTCCTACATTGGGCTCCATGCTGCCGGCCTGCTGAGAAAGAAAGAAAGAAAGAAAGAAAGAAAGAAAGAAAGAAAGAAAGAGAAAAAAAGATTTCAAAGCACGTTGGGCTTCTCAGAAAGTTAGATGACACAGCCACTTGGTAGTGCCTTCAGCATCTTGGTGTGCACTGAATTTCCCACAGTGAAAGCAAAACTCCACCTGCTTCTTGCTACTTCTCTCCTAAAAGGAAGGGGACTGTAAATAAATGCTCTGGTTGCATCTTTCATTTGAACAGAGGCACGAAACACATTATATTCCCTGCCTGCCATTTCTTAGTAAAAGGACACATTTCCTCCTTCCCTTCTCTGTATTGGAGCCCATTAATTAGAACAAGCTTTATCTAGCAAGCTTAGAATTCCTCTTTTTCTACCCCTCTTCTTCAGCTATACGTCTCTTGGTTTCTGAAAGCAAGGACAGGTCACTCGCTTTTGTCATGAACATTGGGATGAAATGTTCTGACGAACACATATATGTGTGTACACAAAGGCATGAAAGCCCATTTTTAATCGGAAGTGTTTTGTTTTCCTTGGGTTTTAAACTTTAAATGCAGCTCACACTCCCCCTCTTAGACTAGTTTTCCAGGAGGCTTTATTTCTCTGGGGCCACGCTTTCATGGTGCAGTATAATAGCTTTTGTTTCAGAAGTACAGGGCAAGAGGACCCTGAATGCCAGAGGTCTGCATTATATCTATAACGGCAGATTTGGATGGCAAAACAGAGGTTGGGGGAAGGTGGGAGTGAGTGTTTCCCATTGGTGAGCCCGAGTCCTTCTAGCAACATGGGCACAATGGGCACCATTCTGAGCACAAAACAGGCTCTGGCGGCGGAGGCGCTGACACTCATTCATGTCCCACACAATGGGCCCTGCACTGCAACCTTGTCCAATGTGATGGCACCTGCTTCTCCCAGTGATTGTCAGAGGACAAAAAGAACTTTGTCTCCTGTGTATCCACTGAGCCTTGTGTGTTACCATTTCTTTCTTTAAAAAAAAAATGAAATTTTGTTTTCCCATTCTTTTCTTTATTCCTCTTTCCAAAGTGGACTAAAGTGAATGTCAGCATTGGTTCCAGAATTGGGAAATCCAATGGAGAACTTGAAATGGTTGGTAGGAAAAGAAGAAAGCGGACGGAGGGAACAAATTAAAGAAGCTGTCATTTACTGCATTTCTTGATTCATATTGTTAGTGAGGAAGGGGGAATGCAGGCAAAGTAGCTGTGTCAGTCTTGGAACCCATGAAGAGTGATGATCAATAAGGGCTTGTGCTTCTGGGTCAACACTGATGAATTGTGAATGTCTCAGGGTAGGTCCTAGCCGGAAGAGTTGCTTCTCTCCTAGATGAGAACCTAGGATGGAATCCTCCAAGTTTTCACCCTTACTCCACTGCTGTGGAGACAGATTCAGATCTGTGCAAGCATCAGTATTTGTGGCAACTCTAATGCCTTCAGGAGTATTGAAATTTATTATTTCAATAATTATATATTTTATTTCAATAATTATTATTTTGTATATTATTTTATTTATTATTTTAATTGTGAGGTGCTTGGATAGCTCAGTTGGTTAAGCATCCCACTCTTGGTTTTGGTTCAGGTCATAATCCCAGGGTCAGGGGATCAAGCTCTATATTGTGCTCTATGTTGAGCATGGAGCCTGCTTAAGATTTGCTCTCTCTCTCCCTCTGTCCCTCTCCCTCTCTCTCTCTCTCTCAGTCAAATAAATAAAAAAATGAATAAACTTTCAATTGTTTATTTTAAATTTTGTGTTCACTTACAGTCTGTTTTCTTTTATTTGTATTTGTATTCAGTCAGGCAGCCTTACAAAGTGCACTGCTATGTTTTGAAACCAGTTTTTTTCTGAAAGTTTACTTGTTTGGGGACTTCTGGACTCAGACTGTATATGTTTGAATCCCAGCTCCATCTCTCAGTAGCTGTGTGACCTTAGGCAAATTCCAGGTCTTACTTTTCCTACCTGTAAAATGAGGATGATGATAGTGTCTATTTAAGGGGCAGTTGTAGGATCAAATATGAAGCATTGAAAAGAGTACTTGGCACCTAGTGAAACTCAATACATTTTAACTGCTGCTAATGCAGATCAGATAGACACCAAAAGCCCGTAAATGAGCCTTAGTATTTTATTTCTATTTTTGAGGGAGAGACAGAGACAGAGACAGAGACAGAGACAGAGAGAGGAGTGGGGGAGGAGCAGAGAGAGGGAAACACAGAATCTGAAGCAGGCTCCAGGCTCTGAGCTGTCAGCACAGAGCCCGACGTGGGGCTTGATCCCACCAATGTGAGATCATGACCTGAACTCAAGTTGGACGCTTAACCAACTGAGCCACCCAGGTGCACTGAGTCTTAATATTTTCTCATTATGATTGATGGTTTTCCTTCACCCAAATCATTGGTTAGCTAGATAAAGACTTAGCATAGTTGCTCCTGTAGCCTTCCCTGTGGCCAGGAAGGCTGGCTTTACCTTTTTATGTCCTTGCTCTATGTCATATGTGGACTAGTCAACAAGTATCTGATCTACTTATTCCCATGACTGCTTTTTCCAAATAGAGGAGGATTTTTCAGTCACTTTACTAATGAGCTGCCTTTCTCGTTCCTGGTCAATACATTATTTTAATAACACAGTTTATATTTTTGCATGTTAAACATTTCACTGCAGTCCTTAATCACAGATTTGGCTCAGAAGTTAAAAAAAAATTCAAATCAAATACCTGACATCATAATGATTTATAAACATTTTTATTATGATGATTTTTTTCCACTAATGTAAATAGTTTCTTTTATCAAATCAGGTTGAGCAAGGGGATTCAGGTCAAAGATAGGATTCCTGTTCATTCTCCTCACAAAGGGGATGTGTAATATCAATCTGAAAAACTGGATGTGAATGCATATTTCTAAGATATATAAAAAGCTACAAATTTATTTTAATGCAACGTCAAAGCAAAACATGAAGTGTGACAGAGACTTTATGTGTAAGCAAAGGGCGAGTTTGTCTAGGTGGCAGGAGTGAGAGAAGTGGGCGAGACTGGATCTGTGAGCTCTGTCAGAAATGGCAAACAGGCTGCTTCAAGGAAAGGAGAAGGGAATAATGTGCAAGGAGCAAGGAGAGATTTCCAAGAAAATTTCCTGGACTGAAGGTTGAGATGTTCCAATTCTTCCATGCCCCTGATTCAGACTGTGACTATCACCAAAGTTAGCCACCTGGAAATTCCTGGTTATGATCTCCTTATTACCTCTCTTATGAAAGCAGATTAAAAGCATCAGTATCAGTCTAAATGAAGGTTTCAGTCATTTATAGGACCGTTTCTGGGAGATCCTGGTGGATGTGATTGTAACAGCACAATGGCAAAGAAGCAAATGGACCTACCATTCTATGTAGCAGTTACACCTCTAAAGAACAATTTACCCCTTTAAGCTTCTGTTCCCTCATCTATATGCTGGGAATAGCAGTAACAACTTCTTAGGATTGTTGAGAGGATGGCTGCAGAGCTCATAGTTCAGCGGCTGACATGTAGGAAGGGCTCAGTAAATATTCATCATCATCATCATCTTCTTCATAATCTTCATCATCATCATCATTATCATCAAACAGAATAATTGAACAGGTTGTGGTCATCTCCATGACATAATGCACTGTATCTCATTTAGCATCAATCTATCCAATCTAGAACCCCTTGACCCTCTCACCTGGCCCTTTGCCTTTGATATGCCCTGCTGCTGGTAAACATTTCTACCTCAAACCTTTCAAAATGCTTTCCTTTTAAAACCAATGAATTAGGCTCATATTTGAAACTAAAATGTTGTCAGAAAAATTCTGAAAAAACTTTATGCACTGAGTGTTGGTCAAAAATGGACCTGTGTGTCAGGTCTAGCCTACCGAACCATGTTTTATCCAAGGAAGGTTGATTAGTTGATGAGATATATATCATCTTAGCTTCCAAGTCCTAGAGGCCATCAAAGGTTTCCTGATGTTAAAGATATCACTATTTTAATGATCCCTGCTGAAGAGTATTAAAAAAAAAAAAAAGCTGTGCTTTCAGACCTTAAGACTTATTGCTTGTATTTTCACAGCTTTCTTAAAGTAAAAAGGGGTGTTGTGGAAAATGATAAAATTTATCATTTATAGCGAAATATTAATGTAGCAGCAGGAGATTCGATGAGGCCATCTATCTATGAGCATTCAGACTTCAAAGGAAGCATAAACACGAAATTAATGGTTTGTCTAGTGTAAGAGACAAATAAATGCAAATGTGGGCTCATTAATATCAAGTGGATGACTTCTTGGTTTATGGGGTTTGGATTGATTTTGTCAAAGGCCAATAGATTTATTTTAAAAAGTCTTTGAAATTTAGCATCCATACACCCATTATTGAGAGAAATAAAACTCCTAGCACTCCCAGACGGCCTCTCTTCCTCCTCCTCCTTCCCCCCTTCCTAGATGTTGCTTTACTGAGATAAAGTTCTTACATTAGGACTTACTTTCACACTGAAATATGTCCCTTGTAGGAACTGCTATAAACGCCAGCGTTTTCCGCAGCATTAGTTTATGGGCAGAGTGAATTTTAATGGCATCATAATCTCATGGCAATCAATTGCGGTGCTTGGGGAAAAAAAAAAGCTCTGGGGGTGTCCATTAAATGGGCTTTGCATCACTTTTAATGCTCCAAAATCTTGAAGTCTCTCCTCGCCTTTCCTGTTTGTCTATAGACAAAATAGTTTTTCTCCCCCCAACCCCATTTTAGGCTGAAGTAGAGTTAAACACTTTTATTTATCATTTAACTCTCTGATGAGGAGGGAAAAAAACCACTTTTTTCTTTCACTTGGACAAGGTCATGAGTCTGTTGGCTCTGATACAAAGTAGGAAACTGAAGCAGGAGTTTTGGTGAGTGTTTCACTCTTTCTGGATTGTCAAGTGCCTCTGCCATGGTCAAACTCTTAGCTTTGTTGTTGTTAAGTTATCCCGAGAAGAGCAGTTCCCATATTATAAAGGGAAACTCTACATAGTGGCTCCTACTCTTTCTGGGCTTATGTTTTTTTGTCTATTCTATTCTACCTCCAACTCCAATGTGATCTCCATATCTGTCTCCCTCTATATCTCACATCTGAATGTTAAGCACAGATAGCGTATGGGTTATCATAATTATTTAAGGTAAACTGGCCATTTCCATTCTTCTTTTTCTGTTTAGTTTTTTGCCTTCAAGGGATCCCATGAATTTTGAGAAATTTTAAGAAATTTCTTAACTATTTTGCAACACTTTCTTACTTCAGTATCTGTCACCCATCTGGAAGATTTATGTGCACAACAAACTAATTTGGGAAAAGAAAGTGTTTAGGACTTTGTTCTGTGGTTGGTTCTTCACAATCTTGAAAGTGAAGTTAACAGTGTTATGCTCTGAAAGTTAAATTGTAAAGTCAATACATGATGAACAAGAACAAAGATATGCAAAGTAACCATAAAGAGGAGAAGGCATGGAGGCTAACAGAATTAACTACAACCTGATTTAGTACATTCATCAATTTGCTCAACAAAATGATGTGTCAATTTGGTGGTCAGTTATAGGAGTGGAGAGAAAGAAAAACCACAGAAACAAATGTTTGTGTTCCCATTCCAGCCCTTTCCATGGGAGAAGGAATCATATAGCCAAAGGATGGAACTGACAATTCCTACAGTGCAATGACTGCATCAGGATACATTAGCTAGGGCTATTTGTGAGACCCACTTTTCAGAATGTCTTCCTATTCCTAAATCCCCTTCTTTGAGACTCTATCTCACCCACCTATAAGCATAGACTTGGCTAGAGTTCACTGTACGAGGGTAGGGCTTGTGACCCAAGTTCAGCTATTTGAAATTTGGCTCCTGCAAATTTAGATGATGTTCTGGATAGCTTCAAATGAACCCTTGGATCGAGGACATAAAATTCACTAGCTTTGACTTGATCATATTTGGTCATGAGCATACTCAAGCAGTAAAAACAAGTCAGTAGAAAGAAAGAGAAAGTTGAGAAGGGGCTATGAAGTGAGAAATGGAGACACTGAGGAGGAAGAGACATGGTGGGACAGGACTTGAAATCCGGAGGCTTTTTGGCTTCTAGTTTTATCCCTAATGAAGCCAGGCCCTACTATCTGCCTTAGGGATACCCTAGTTCTTTGTAACTAATTCCCTTGGTCTGAGGGAAGAAAGTGAGCATTGAGAGAAAGCTCTCACTCATGACTTCACTTTCAGGCTTCTGCAGCACACTGCAGTGTAAGAGTGCCTGGTTATGTAACGTAAAGATCATATTATATTATTTTAATTAAATAAAAAATGTTGGTTGAAGATGTTGCTAACAATGGAAGCATAAGTGAACAAGAAAATGGCTGAGCTGACCCTTCTGCTGCCTCCTCGACTGAGTGCTTCATCAGCCACATATGAGGGAAAAAGAATGAAAATCTAATCAAGTATGAAAGGAAGAAGAGCCAATACAAGTTCCAAATTCTAAAGACTATTAGAAATATGAATTACATCCACTATTAGTAACAAAAAGCTTTTATGCATGTTATACATTGACCTTGAGATATTAACCAGAACTAAAAATTAGCAAGACGTAAAACCCAGATATTTAGAGCATGAGGGCAATCCTCTATAATTTTTTTCAAAAATGCCTAAAGTGGTTTGCAACAATGTGTAAAGTTTGCAATATTCAATTCACTCCTTCAGTGTTTTAAATAAAACTCAACAATAAAAATGATTAGAAGCACCTTAAATTTCTAACTTAGGAATAAAAAAAAGCCAAATATTGGAAAGATGCTTAATTCTCTCTGCCATGGTAAAAAAAAAAAAGTTAATACAACATAATATGGTGACAAACCAAAACGTATTCCTTTCCTTTGTCAACTACTATGTGTCTAAGTACTATCAGAGACCCAGAAAACATTGTTGATGATGTGACTAAACAGGTATTAGAAAAATCATGTAGTGTGGGACATTTTCTATATCGTTAGATGAAAATATAGGTGTTTCATGTATGACTCAGCTGGGATTTGTGGCAGGAGACAGGTACATGAATACATAGCATTTATCAAAATAGCCCCAATCTATAAATAACTCATGTATATTTGCACACAAAAGAATACCATACAGCACTAAAATGAAAAAGCCACCCACAATATATTGACAAACAATGTTTTTAAAGCTTTTTATTTATTTTGAGAGAGAGAGAGAGAGAGAGCGCACGCGCGCGTGCCAGTGGGGGAGGGGCACAGAAAGAGAGGGAGACAATCCCAAACAGGCTCAGTGCTGTCAGCGCAGAGCCCACCTTATTGTTCGATCCCACAAACCGTGAGATCATGACCTGAGCTGGGATCAAGAGTCTGAAACTCGGGGCGCCTGGGTGGCACAGTCGGTTAAGCGTCCGACTTCAGCCAGGTCACGATCTCGCGGTCCGTGAGTTCGAGCCCCGCGTCAGGCTCTGGGCTGATGGCTCAGAGCCTGGAGCCTGTTTCCCATTCTGTGTCTCCCTCTCTCTCTGCCCGTCCCCCGTTCATGCTCTGTCTCTCTCTGTCCGAAAAATAAATAAACGTTGAAAAAAAAAATTAAAAAAAAAAGAGTCTGAAACTCAACTGACTGAGCCACCCAGGTGGCCCAAGGCAAAGAATTTTTAGATAGGACACAAAAAGCAGGAACCATGAAAGTTTCCACTTCTCCACCCCTCAGGTATTACTCCATTGGGACAACTTTTAGTAAAGAATTAGAGGCCCTGGCTCTCCATAGACTTGACAACACAGTATGTTCCCAAACTCCTTTTCCTCCTTGCCCCTCCTGTAGGTGAAAAGGTGAGCTCAAGGTTGCATTTCTTCGCATTTCCTTATTTTGAGTGAGATTGACTTCCTTTCATATGTTTCATATTCTTGTCCACTTAAGCATCTGTTCAAATTCTGTACTTACTTTTTTGGGGGCTGCATTCCTTCTATTTTCTTATAGAAAACTTATTTATTTTATTTTATGATTATATAATAATGGTACATCATCCTGCTCAGGAGGTTTTGGAACACTCTATTCATCATAAGCATTATCCAATTCAAGAGTCTTCCTTCACAAGTTCACTTGATAGTGCCTGTCAATTAAATGTGAAACCCCAAATTTAAACTTACCATCTATGCAGTACTATGGACATTTAAGGCTTCATGAATTTGGAGTCCTATATTAAATGGGAACGAGAATGGGGCGCCTGGGTGGCTCAGTTGGTTAAGCATCCGACTTCGACTCAGGTCATGATCTTGCAGTTTGTGAGTTCCAGCCCCGCGTCGGGCTCTGTGCTGACAGCTCAGAGCCTGGAGCCTGCTTCGTATTCTGTGTCTCCTCTCTCTGCCCCTCCCATGCTCATGCTCTGTCTTTCTCTGTCTCTCAGTAAGAAATAAACATTAAAATAAATAAATAAATAAATAAATAAATAAATAAATAAAGGGAACAAGAAGAGAGAGTGCCAGAAATGGACTCTCTCTTTAAAGAACCTGAGAAGGTTCTTGGGAGAAGGGAAGATTGTCACAGGAAGCCACTTGAGACACATTTATGGAGTGACCTACTACCAACCATGAAATAATTTGACAAAAATTAAAGTGATAGGTTCTGATGAGAGAGTAGATGAAGGTGTAATCAGGATGTTGTGTGGTAGGTAACTGAGGACTTCCTGTAGATGAAATTTGAGCTCAGATTTCAAGGAAGTGATTACATTTTAGATACTATAATTTTTAGAGTAGATAGAACATATGCATTTTAGGTGAAAATAATACTCCATCCTCAGGAAAAACTCAAATTTACTTTGATTTGGTTTATTTTTAAGATTATAAAGGATAAGAGGAATGTGACATTGAACATCTTTCATTTGGCCATATGAAGCCAGAACTGACCAAATGGTTCTGCCAAAACAACTTTGTTTGGCATTCTGCCATCTCTCTGGGAATTAGATGGTATTTCCAATCAAATTACATTTTCTGCACTTTTTACAGACACAACTAGTTTTCTGGTGAGTCTCTGTGGCAGTCAGCTTCATTTCCATTTGCATATGTGTGTGAAAGAATGATAGAGAATGCAAGAAGGTTAAGAACTGATAACATTTTTGCTTACTTTACTCCATTACACTTATAAAGTTTTCTGTATTTGTTTGTATGGCTTTATGCCTGCTACTTATCAACTTTTGAGGTGCTGCACAACTAAATTTGTACAGTTACACAAGATGGAGTGGAACTGAACCCAGAAAGCATGCTGGGCCACAAGCCAGTAACAGGAAAAGGGTTTCATTTGTCCAAGATGCCCATCTTTAGACCGTTTAACATATCTGAAACTGGGATGGCATTTTAGCTTAGAACCAAGTAGAGTTTTTCCAGAGATGATCTGCCCATTACTGGGGGTGCACTGTCAACCTGAGATCATTTTAAACTTGCTGCTTACAGTGTCTGGTGTCATGCTGATAGTGAGAATTTAGACTGAAAATTTGCTTGAGTCCCAGCTTATGGTTCAAATTCCTTCTTTCATCCAGATCCAAGATTAATAAAGGCAAATAGATTTCTTGTTTTTAGTCTTTCATTGAGAGCATATAGCACTTTCCATGCCTCAGCTCTATAACTCATCTTGGGCATGTTTCTCTCTTAATAGTGCATAAAATAATGACATAAGGGTTGAAAATCTTGGGGCAGAAGATGCAGACATGAATGTGGGAATTTCTTTAAGAATAAGTCAACAAATTCTGTCTTCCTCACAAAAGGTGATTTTAATGATTCAAAGTATTATTTTAATGAGCTATCTTCAGGTACACAGTTTGCTCCATGGCAACTTGACTGTGAACTTGGCATCAGGCATAAATAGTCACTGAATCTTTCACTTTCTTGATGAAATGCAATAAGAAACAAATTTCATTTTGGAGAAATAGTGCTTTCAATTTTTAAAGAAGTGTTGAAATTTTTTTTTTCTGGGATCTATTGCTTTCCATATTTTTCACTCCTTTTAATTACATTCTAAAAGGAAAGTCTCACTGACTCTCAATTTGCCATCACATGAGTTGATTTCATTCTTTTGTCCTGGACAGCATCACGGTTCTGAGTTGTCAGTTCCTGACTGAGATACAGGGTTGAACACAGTGGAAATGGATTAGCTGGACTTGAGTTGAAGAAGTGGGAGGGAAGAAGTGGTCATATTCAGGATGGAGCCACCAGGCTTTGCTGGTGGATTTGATGAGAGGATAGAGGGAAAGTGAGAAGTGGAAGATGATGATAAAGATTTGGGGATGAGTAGCAATGGAAGAGAAGCAAGCCTTTGGGGAGGGCCATTCTGCTGAGTGGGTATCACTAATTTCCATGACAACTTTGGACAAATAAATCAAATAACCTAAAAAAGATTTGTGAAATGTGATGCTGCCTCTAGCAACAGGATAGTCAGTTTTGTCAGAAAGAACATGCCTCCTAAGTCCCTGGAAATAACTGAAGAGCCAAATAGAAGTGCAAGCTCATTAGGGCTATCAATGGGACATTGGTCTTTTTGATCTCTGTCTGCATCCTAAGGAAAGGGTAAGTGAGCCTCCTTTTCATCTTCCCCATCACACTTTAAAGGCTGCTGTAATGTTCCCACCAACTGAATAATTTTCATTTCCAACTCTAATCAATTTGTGAATAAATATCCTTTGGAGATGTGAGCTGCTTTAAATGATGGCTGCCTTTCCACCTTTAATCTATGACACTACAGTACTCTTGAGAGAAAATAGCTCCTTGTGTCTTTATTCCCTCTCTGAGTTCATATATGCAGCACACCTCCTTTTTTATTATTACATAATAATGCTTTAGTAGGTGAATAAAAGGTTGCACAAGTTTTGTAAAAATTCACCCTTGCTACCTTTAATCTCCTGCATTCTCCTGTTAATGAGTATAAATTATCAAAGCCATTTCTCAAAGTCTTTATATAGGACAATACCAGTGACAGATCATTCTCAGGAAGGGCTCTTTTTAAATATCATAATTAGTGGTATTATCTTTAATCTTTTTGTGGTGTGAAAATCAAGCACAACGTGAAACTTGATACAAGATACGAAACTGCTTATTTGAGTGAGTTTTAGGAGATAAAAATGGGAGTTTGAATCAGGCCTTCTTGCTTTGGAGAGTTCTTAAAGATTCCAAAAGTATGACAAATATGGATAAATTTCTTTGGTATATTTGAAGAATTGGTTCATTGCTTTGATCAGATAAGATTCAATTTGATCCTCTTCCTTCAGTTCAAAAGGACCAAGAGCCAAGCATTTTCTAGAAAGGTCTGAATATATCAATCTAATTGCTCCTAATGGAGCGTTTATTTTTTGGGGACCCTCTTAGATTAGTTTTTGAAATACATTCATGTCAAACTTCCAGGTTCAAGTTGGTGAGTTGAATTAACATAGTTACCTCTCTTCCCTGTCAAAATCCTAAAAGTATATTAAAATGCAAAAAGAAAAACACAACATAAAAATAAAAACCAAACAAACAAAAACAGCAGTGACAGCTCTGGGAAATTGTGCAGGGTATCATACATAGACTGAAAACTTTGAAGATGTTCTGAAAATATCTCAAGCTGAGGATTGATTTTAAGTGACCTTGGGTGGGTAATGACCCTAGATGCCTGGGGAAAGAAAAAAAAAAGCAAACATAAATCCTCTTGATGAGAAAAAGGCCCCACAGAAAAAGTGAGGAAAATAAGGCTGAAATATAAGTGAAGATGGGTAATAAGGAAGGTTAGCTACATACCATGCTTTTGAGTGGCACCATAAAATAAAACTGTTTCACATGTGAATATAATATACATGTGCAAATCATAAAGGAAATGGGTAGACAAAATTCTAACAAAATATTTAATATACATAATGATGAAAAATAATGCACAATTGTTATTTTATTTGCCTTCAAAGCAACTTGCAGAGAAAATAGCTAAACACACAAGGAAATAAGACAACTTGAATGAGAACAAGCAGAAACACAACATATCAGAAATAGGCTCCCAAATGGGGCGCCTGGGTGGCGCAGTCGGTTAAGTGTCCGACTTCAACCAGGTCACGATCTCGCGGTCCGTGAGTTCGAGCCCCGCGTCGGGCCCTGGACTGATGGCTCAGAGCCTGGAGCCTGTTTCCGATTCTGTGTCTCCCTCTCTCTCTGCCCCTCCCCCGTTCATGCTCTGTCGCTCTCTGTCCCAAAAATAAATAAACTTTGAAAAAAAAAAAAAAGAAATAGGCTCCCAAAGACTTCAGATATTTGAGTTATTAGAGACAACATGAAACAGTCGAATGTATTGTATCTAAAGAGATCAAAGACAAGCCTGAAAATCTGAGTATGAAATAAAAACTCATGTAGAATGTCCAAGAAGTTGGAAAAGAAACAAAATTTAACTTATAAAAAGGAAAATACCATGACAAATTAAAAACAATGGAGAGTACAGCCACTATGGAACATAGTATGGATATTCTTCAAAAAATTAAAAATAGAACTATCATATGATCCAGCAATCTTACTTGTGGGTGTCTATCCAAAGGAAATGAAATCATTATCTTGAAGAGATATCTGTACCCCATGTTCATTGCAGCATTATTCATAATGGCCAAGGCATGGAATCAATTTAAGTGTTCATCAATGGATGGATGGATGGATAAGGAAAATGTGGTATATATGTATTATATATATGTATATAATATATATATTATATATATGTATTATATATATAATATATATTATATACATATATATAATACACACACACACACACACACACACACACACACACACAATGGGTTATTATTCGGCCTTAAAAAAGAAAGAAAGCCTGCCATTTGTGATAACATAGATGAAACTGGATGACCTTATGCTAATTGAAATAAGCCAGACACAGAAAGGCAAATACTGTATGATTTCACATACATGTAGAATCTAAAAAAGTCAAACTCACAGAAGCAGAAAATAGAATGATAGTTGCCAGGGACTGTGGAGTGGGAGAACTGGGGAGATGTTGATCAAAAGTACAAAGTTTCAGTTCTGAAAGATGAATAAATTCTGGAAATCTAATATATGACCTGGTGACTATAATTAATAATACTGTATTGTATACTTAAAATTTGCCAAGAGAGTAGTTCTTTTTTTTTTTCAACTTTTTTTTTTTTTTATTTATTTTTGGGACAGAGAGAGACAGAGCATGAATGGGGTAGGGGCAGAGAGAGAGGGAGACACAGAATCGGAAACAGGCTCCAGGCTCCGAGCCATCAGCCCAGAGCCCGACGCGGGGCTCGAACTCACGGACCGCGAGATCATGACCTGGCTGAAGTCGGACGCTTAACCGACTGCGCCACCCAGGCGCCCCGCCAAGAGAGTAGTTCTTAAGTATTCTCATCACACATACATATACACACAAACAAGAAGATAATTATGTGAGGTGATGGGTATGTTAATTAGCTTGACTGTGGTGAGAGCGTATGCACATATCAAACATCATCTTGTACACTGTAAATACATACATAATGTACCAGTTTATGGCCTAGGCCTTAAGAGACTGGTAGTTTCTATTTCCTGTCTCTTGGCACTCTTGCTCTTGGAGTCTGGAGTTATCACATAAGAAGACTGACTACTGTGCTGGAGGAAATGTATGGCAAGGTCCTGGTACCACATGGAGAGGGAGAGGTGCCTGGTCGAGTCCAGCCTTCAAACCATATCTGCTAAGGCACCAGGCATGTGAGGTTAGCCATCTTGAATACTTTAGACCAACTACCACCTTCTGATCCCGGTTGACATCATGGGCAGCAGAAGATGACCCAGCTGAGTCTAGCCTGAATTCCTGACTCACAGTATTATAAAATTATAAAAAGTTTGTTGTCTTAAGCTACTGTGTTTGGGGTAGTTTGTTGCACAACACTAGATTGCCAGAACAGCCACCATGGTGATTGCTAAAGCTATAGCTGTAGATAAGATCACTGAGAGCAAATATATATAATGACAGATTTGCTCCTAAAAATCATCTGGAACAAGGCTAGTGCCTTATCCATAGCATAACTCTTCATGTATTAGAAGATGAGAATTATAATCTCTTCTCTGATGTACAATTAGAGTCCCTTCTTTTCAGTGAACAATGTCTTTAATTTTACTTTGTCAGTAATGTTCCTTCTTCTGGTTTTCCAAGCTGGTTTATTTTTTAAATCCCATTTCCTATCTGTCTTCACCACATTGTTAAATTTCATGTCATTCATACATGAATACTCAAGCATGGATTCATTGCCTTTCCCCACTTTTAACTCATTAGGCTATTTTAAAAGAAAACTCATTAGACAAAACTTCCAATAAGATTTTTCAACAACAATGACAACAGAAACTAAAATTTTCCACTAGTAGTTCTAAGTCACTCCCTTAAAGCTTGTAACCAATGGAGAAAGCCAAACTCCCATCATCTCCAACCCAGAGAAGAGAGGAGGGTGGGAAACTGCTGTATGGAGTCTTTGCCTAGCAATCCCACTGACTCCTGTGAAAAGGGGCAGGAACAGTCCTCTAAAGGGAGAGGTGGGTACCCAGAAGAACAGAGTACCCCACACGAGGGGAAGGATGCTGGGTAAATAGAAACAAGAAAGTCTACTATAGATTCTCAAACTATATTTGAACAGAGGCCTACAAAAGCATCCTTTTTTTCCCTGGCATCACTTAATGTTTATTTATTGATTTTTTTTTACCATTATAGCCCTACAATATTGCATGCTCAGTTGCTTTTGCCTGACAACATCTTTATTAATCAGGGAAAATATTACAAATTCTATGGAAGGCAGGATAACAAGGTGTTTTTGTTTTAAAGAGCAAAAAACTCAACATCTTGTTGGTATAACCAGATGTGCGTTGGTTTTTGTTTTTGCATATTCATTAGATTTCATTGTTCAAACTGATCTAGTAAGAATCTGGCCAAGCTTTGCAAGAGGATGTCATACTGGCCTCATTCCAAGGAAATTAATAATCTTATTTCAAGCTGTTCTCCCTTCTCTTAGCCCTGGGCTTCTAGGCAAGGCCACTGGTGTTCCCCTCTCTATGAATTACAAGGTGGTTCAGGCCCCCAATATTTCTATTATAGAACATCCAGCCTTTCATTTAAAAATTGCCTCTTATGAGTATTATTCTCTGTTCTAAAAAGATTTCATTGTTTCACTCCCATTCTACACTCTTTCTATGTTCAAGGTCGCTAGTTACTCTATTATTCAGGCAGACAATCTTTTCATATTTTTTTTTCCAATCAGTCTCAGTTCAAGGACTTACATTCTCAATATCCCCCATAAGTTTTGCCATTTCTTCTCATGAAAACATTTTCCATAGCTTCCCTTTCTTCAGCAGCTTCCGCGTATTCAGTTCCTCCTAATACCCTACTGTGTGGAATGTAGACAAGCCTTGATTAGGGTGGGTTTTGTTTGGGGGAAAATGATTTTTTTTCTTACTTCTTTAGAATGTGCAACAATTAACTAACGTTTACTAGCTGATTTTGGAAATCAACTGTTCTCATCTGGCTTACATGGTTGGAGTTCTCAGGTTCCAAGGGCCAAGAGATAAAAGTTTTTAGAGTAGCAGAAACAACATGGATCACAGGGCAATGTTAATTGAAGCAGGAGTTTTGCAGGAAAAATGCAGTAAGGCAAAAAGATCTTCTGGATCAAAGTTCCAAAATAAAATCCAAGGTGGTCATATATCTTGTTCAGACTAAAGTGTATGCATTGTTTTATTAAGAGACCATCCTGTTAGTGCTTATAGTAACCACTAATCAATGACTGCCTCTCACAGACAGCTTATAATCGCGAAAACAGCAGTTAAAACCCTCATTTTACAAAATTCCAAATCAGATAGCTGGTAGGAGATGGGTAGGTTTAATTCCAAAGTCAGTTATCTTTGGAATTAAACATTATGGACTATGCTGCTTCCTAATGCAGCACAAAATGTGCACAAAGCTGATCCTTAGATCAGAAAGTGATGCTCTTAAGAGACACTACTTTTAATGAAATAGACTAAGTATTCTATAAAAGAAATATTGGAGGCTTGAACTACTGGTGATGCCTGTGAAAGCCAGATCTAATTTTTCTTGGACTTAAAATCCAGATAATTTGAACTTAGGGAGACTCCTGGGGTGAAAACATAAAAGAAGGACTTCTGTTCCTTCTCTGCTACCATCATTATCCCAACAGATATTCATTTTGCATGACACAAACCTGCACCACCACATTTCACCCTAGCTATGTGAATCTGAAAAGTTACTTAGCCTCTCTGAGCTTCAATTGCTGCATCCCTAAAATGGAGAGAAGAGACCACACACTAAACACATGTTTCAACCTTCTTTTCTCACCCTGAAAGCCCTAGAAATGACAGGAAAAGGTATTTTGAAAACTTGCGACACTCTAGAAAACAAGAAAGGGTGATGCTAATTGACCAGAAATCATAAGGAGTTGTTGAAAATTGGAAAGCAGATGGAACCTGTTGGGGAAATCACAGCCCAAAACACACTCTGGAAAGGATGGTTGGAGGTGGTGGGAAGTTTGAAGGGGCTCAGAGGAAGCAGATACAAGTACAGACAGGAGTCCTGAGACAAATGTCAGGTTGCTGCTGGGATGCTTGATACCTCCTTCAACCTCCCACCTTCCCTGGGCCATGCAGTGAAGAGAAGGATCCAGTGCCTAGGCAGAGCACAGTTCCAGCCTAAGGGCCAGGGAGGCACCTGAAGTGGCAGTGCACACCCAGGGAGAACCCTGAAGTGTGGTTTGTGGCTATTTCATACAGAATACCCCCAGCACCCCCTGATCTCTATAAGCAGAATGCAGCACCTGAAAATAGAAAGGTGGGTGAAAGATTCTGCAAATAGAAAGACAAAAATCACCGAATTGGTGATTTCAAGAATCAGCAAATTTTGACAAAAGCAATGCCACACACACACACACACACACACACACACACACTAAAAATCAGTGGTTAATAGAATACCCCAGGAACATTTAGTGGTAGAAACAATAAAACATGTTTTAAAATTTATAATTATCTATCTTCAGATAGATACTAAAAGATATCACATTAATTCCTTCAAGTTATTCAACAAGTGATTTTGAGCACTGTTATGTGCCATGCACCATGTACTGAGACTAGAGCAATGAACAAAATAGTTCCTACTCTTTTAGAATTAAAATTCTAGTAGGGGGTGGGGGGAACAAGAGATAATAAATAAATAAATAAATAAACAAATAAATAAATAAATAAACAAACAAACAAGCAAATATGTCAGTTGGTAATAAGTGCCATGAATAAGAATAGAACAAAAACAAGGACGATTTTTATGTAAAAGAACCAGTTAGAAATTCCTGAAATGAAAAACATGACTATAGAAATGATATTCTCCATAAGTGGGCTGAATAGCAGCAGATTGGCCATAGCTGAAGGGAAAATTTGTGATTTGAAAACTGGAGCAGTGCATGAGGACAAAGAGCCAGGAAGTATGAAGGAAAATTAAGAAACATGAAGGACTGACTTATAAGTTCCAATAATAGTCCAGTGGGAATTCCAGGAGTGAGCAGAGAAGAAGGAATGCAGGGTGGTGGTGGTGGGTCACACAAATAAATCAGACTAGAACATCTTTCCAGAGCTAAAGAAAGACTGGCATCCTCAGATTCCAAGACCCTGCGTGATACTGAATTCTTAACAAGACACTTAGCCTGGACACATGCTGGTAGGTTTTCAGGACATCAAGGTTAAAGAGACCATTCCAACAGCTTTATTTATTTCAACATTCATCCAGTAACCATTTACCGAGCACCACTATGTATGTTACAGGCAGTGTCTGAGGGTCTGAAGATGGTGGTGAATAGCACAGACAAAGGGCCAGGCAGGGTGCTCAAACCAAAGCCAGTTTGTCAAATACCTAAGTACATTAACTACCTGCAAGTGGTGGAAATAATCAGGGTGAAGAAATTGGAAGCAAGTGGGGACAAGAGGCTATTATAGGTAGAGAGATCATAAAGGGATTTTCTGAGAAGCTCAGACTGAAGGACAAGAGACCTGTGATGGGGAGGCCAGAGTAAAAATTATTCCTGGCAGGGGGACCAGCAAGTGCAAGACTGCCCTAAGAAAGGCAGAATGGGCTCTAAGTCAGGAAAGAGCCCAGCGTGGTTAGAACAGGGTGCGTGGTATGAGTGTGGAGATGGTGGTTGAGATTAGGAACCCCTGTGAAGCACTCATGTCTCTGCATGACATATTATGTTTGAAGGACTTCAGGGGGCATGAAAACCACTTATGGCGTTGGTGACTTGGTTCTTCTCTGATGCTTGTTCTGCTCAGGCTAAGACCTCAGCCTCACCTGTCCTGGAAAACCAAGGAGAGTTTGGGTGTTTAACGGGTATAATGAGTGACTTGTCAAGCTCCTTACTGATACAACTTGAGGTTTCTGGCTCAGAGGGAGGGGCTCCGCCCAGGGAGCAGATTGATGGGGTAACCTTGGGTACTGAAAGGGAAGGGCTGGGCCCAGGCCCTGAGCTGTTGGGTGAGGGGTGATCAGTTTGCCAACATGAACGGAACGGCCACTCAACCCCTGTCCACCCTTGACTGACCCCAGTAGCCTTTCACACATGAGGTGGTCTGGAAAATTGGTGGGTAGGTGAGGGTGGAAGGCTATGCCAAGAGAACCCCAGAGAGCAGAAACCTCCTGCATTCTTTCTGACAGTGAGGCCACTACCCCATTCATATCCCCATTCACATCTGCAGTTCCTAGAGCTGAAGTGGACTATCAAGAATACATTTAAGAAGTAAGTATGGAGTAGCATTTTGAGTGTGGACTGATAACAGCTCCTCACTTATCAGCAATAAATTGCATGCTGCAGGGCAGCATTAGATGGGAGGTCTAGTGGACAATGAATTCCACATTCTTTATCAGCAGGGCCTTAGCTGCAGAGAGGGAGTGACTTTTGGGAAACTCAAGTCTGGAGATTGGCCTGGGAAGGGAGCTGGACACCACCCTTCACTGCTTCCAGGGATTTTTCCATAGGAGTCACACAATAAATAATTCTCCATCTGTGGTCCCAACTCCAGGGTGGGGTTGAGGCTTGTGAGAAGGTTTAGGGGGAAATTTTCAGGAGGCTGAGAACCACCGAAGGGAGAGTAAGAGTTCTACTGCAAAATGGCCCGAATGGTGACGAATTTCTGGAGCCGTATATCTGTATCGCAGTGCTATAGGCCACAAAATTGTTACAGAAAAGCTCCACCAAAACTCAGTAAGTAGGATCCCAGGTTTTCAATCCTATCAAACATGGGGGTCCCAATATTGGGGGCTTAATAAAAACCAGTATTTTTCAGTGCATCAGCACTCATAAAAATGGTAGATAATGCACTGTACAGAAGTGGACATTCGTGGAAGATGGTAAGTCTGAAATGACCACAGGCTATTATTGCTTCCTTTCTACCTGTTGCCCTCAACTCCTGCCCAACAGAAGAACTTCAGCTGCTCCTGCCTGAGAAAAGGAGTCAACTGCCAAGCACATTACATGCCAGTGGGTGGAGGTTTAGGTATTATTGTTCTGGAAAAACCACCCTGTGGTGCTGAGTGAGGCATGATGACCTCAGGCATAGGGGAAGCAGAAGAAGTTCTAAATAAGTGTGGGTCCTTTCCTGTGGGCCAAGGAACATTCAGAGGAATTAGGACACTCTGACTCAATATATGTGCAAAAGAAATCTACTCTCAAAGACAGAACAAGAGACAGGAAGAGAGAGAAGAGGAGGAGTAGGGGGCGCTCGAAAAGTCAGACCAATGAAGGACAACAACTAGAATGTATTAGCTTTTTGTATATAGTACCTGAGAGTCAAAACCTCAGGTTTTGTGGTGACAAACCATTTTTGTCATGAATCCTAAGCACATCCCATTGGGAGTAAAAAGTGTCTATTATTGCATAGATATGAGGAGAAAAATTCTTCTCTGGGAAGATTTATTCCATTCAAAGGAGAGACTTGGGAACTTGGTTATTATAGAAAGAGTTTTAATTAGTGAAGATCAAATAGTCTATAATTATTCTCTATCATCTCAAAGAAATGTGCAATCCAGTGGAGGCAATATGTGGGTCCAAAGTAGGAATTATATTGTTCTCTTCACTCCTAATTCTTGCCTTTTAGACCAGAGCCAGGCTGCCTATTGGCCTCTGTTTTCTGTTTAGCTGCAGACAAGGGGACAACAAGTGTAGTCTCATCTCAGATTGCTAAACTAAATAGTATTCTCCAAGGGCCTATTACAGATGGGCTCCTGGAACATCTCGGCATAACATAGTGAGAACAAAACTCCCTGAGACCTCAAGTGTGATTCCAAGACATGCAAGCCAGAGGTGGACCTCCCTTCGGATGGGAATGCTGAGCACAGTTGGAGACCCTGCATTTAAAGTGCCCCTCTCAGGGCAGACAGCCTCTCTGCTGTCCTGCCCGTGGCTCCCTTGTGGTGTATTCAATAAGCTTCTATCGCCTTTGTCCTGCCTCAGGTGAATTCTTTCATCTGTGCCATCTGCTTCCACCTAATCGTGGCCCCACATTTGAGGGCCCCCATCTGATTGAGAAACACTCCATTTATGTACCACATTTGGTGGCTCACCCCCACCTGGGGGAACCCTGAACGAGGAGCCTTTGCCGGTCTGGAACTTTCCCTGGATTCTCTGGGAATGTCTAGGGATTTTCTCTGCGTGGACTGACTCTATTATTCCTTGGGGGACTGATGACCTCCTGCAGAGTTTACTCCTCTGTGAGGATCTGAAGCCTGGGGGGCGGGGGGAGGGAACCAGCTGGATCACCCTTGCCCCAAAGGGTGAGGAATTTCCCCTTTTGCCCCTGGGGGGACCCTTTCCTCCATCTACTTTCTCTTTTTGCGCCTTTGGCGGCCTAACCCAGGTGTTCCTCATGCAACAGAAGCCCTCCAGCCAGGGCAGCTCCCTGGTGTGGTCTGAAGGTCTGAGGGGAACAGGTTGGCCTGTCCGTGCCTGTGAGGGTGAAGGCC
Source organism: Herpailurus yagouaroundi (assembly GCF_014898765.1). Classification (NCBI taxonomy): domain Eukaryota; kingdom Metazoa; phylum Chordata; class Mammalia; order Carnivora; family Felidae; genus Herpailurus; species Herpailurus yagouaroundi. The sequence goes on along the minus strand of NW_024412400.1, from coordinate 33,701,423 downwards.
CCCTTTCCTCTACTTTCCCATTCGGTCCTCCAAGGATTGCTCTCAGAGTCCGGTGCAACTAGCAGCTCCCCCAGGGCGAATCCCCACACATCATGGACTCGGTTGGGACCCTTCCTGATGCTGGCTGACTTTCAGCCTTGCTGCTTCTTTCAGCCTCTGCCTTCCCTCTGTTCCGGTGGATCCCGCCGCCATCTTGATCTGTGGTCACACGTGTTTCCACGCATCTGAGTGGTGAGTCCTCCCTTTCGTTTTCTGACCAGTCTGACCAAACCAGTGTCTGGCTCTCCCTTTTTCCAGGCGATGCCCCAGCAGGAAGTGCCATGCCGTTTGCCAACACCGACCCTCTTATTGAGACATCCGAAAAGAGTCTTCCCGTATTTGCCATGACTTCTGTTCATGAAGAGTCTGTGGCATCCTATTTGGTTCGGTCCTTTTTCAGGTCAGAGGGACGCCCTGACTGAAATTGTGATACCAGTAGGAGCTTCGTGCCCTTTGGCTGGACTCCTCTTTGGGAATCGGCAGCTGGTCTTTCCCACTAGAGGGCCCCCTCTCTTCCTTTGGACTCACCCTTGGGCTATATTCTTAAAAGCTGGAACAGATTTGATCCCGGAAGCCTGATGTTTCCGGACTGATGTTTCTACAAACTGTTAGATCAAGAGGTATGGCCCTCCCACTGACTCTCTTCTAATATTATTTACCAGCTTGACCTCCTTTGCTCCTCCAAATGGTCAAAAGTCCCATATGTGCCTTGCTTAGTTTCATGGCCCTAAATCAGAACCCTGACATAATGGACGCTGAACTCTCACTGTTCCTCCTCCTATTAGATTAGGGGCTTTTCCCTCATTCATTTATGGGTTAACTAGAGCCAACTAAGTTCCTTATCTTCTCCAGCCTGACTTGGACTGCTTATATTTTCACTTGTTGGTAGGAAAAAATATGGCATCTGCTCACCTATCCTGGCTGACAAACCAAGCATTAAGAAATTAAGAACCTGGAGTCCTTTTTCTCTGCCTTCTGGTGGCATCTTGCTTCTCCTGCCTCCTCTTCTTCATCCTCCTCCTGTTTCTGCTCCACGTTGGGTGCAGCCTACATAACTGGTTCCTATACCATCCTGTGTGCTTCTGGCTCGTCCTTCTACCCTTGCTGTCAAGTAGCAAAGAGCACCCTCTAGGACTGCCTACTTCAGATTTCCTAACTGGGGTCCTAGGCAAAAACTGACTTGGGAAACAAATTGATTGACTTTTAAGTGGACCCAGGTGGAACATAATTTGGTACTTAAACTAATTGAAATTTTTCTACCAAGATTTAGTGAAGGCCAAATAAGCTCACATCATCTCAAAGATGACTTAGAATGATGGTTAATTTGGTCTCAAAGTTTTCATAGGCAACTGTTAAGATAGCTTTCAAAACCTTTGATAACCTGAAACTTAAAACTTGTTTGGATGATAAATTGGATTGAATCATTGGATATCTAGGTCTTTTCCAAATAAGATAAAATATTAAAGCATTGCTTACTAAACATAAGGTTTATCTGATATTGAGTTCTTATTGCAAAGAAATTAAGGATATTTGGATCTGCTGGAAAACATGCTTTGTGCTTAATTGATTCATAAATTTGCCATCCAAAGAATTCTGGTGTAGCAGTTTACAATTTTTTACTTCTTAGTTTTCACTAGAAACTAAGGTTTCTAAGAGTTCAAAATTCTGCTTTTCTCTTTGTTAAAAGACAAAGTTTTCTTGGATCGTTGGTCTGCTCTTGATAAGAAAATGTAAACAAAGTTGTTTTCTGTTTTCTTTACCCAGAAAAACCAGTTTCTATGTTTTGTCTTTATCAGGTCTTTAATGATCCGTAATCCTTTTTAGGCATGTGTTTTAAAAACTTTCTAAGGTTTTAAAAAACTTCCTTAAGATTTAAAATTGTAAATGAGGTCTCAGACTAATTCGTCTTGTTTATTTGGTATGTTACTTTCTGGTATAAGGTCATCATTTAATATTCTGATTATTATTTTTTTAATTTTTAAAATGTTTTTATTCATTTTTGACAGAGAGAGAGAGACAGAGCATGAGTGGGAGAGGGGCAGAGAGAGAGGGAAACACAGAATCTGAAACAGGCTCCAGGCTCTGCGCTGTCAGCACAGAGCCTGATGCAGGGCTCGAACTCACAAACTGTGAGATCATGACCTGAGCTGAAGTTGGACGTTTAACCAACTGAGCCACCCAGGCACCCCTTATTATTTTTTTTAATGTTTATTTATTTTTGAGAGAGAAAGAGCATGAGCAGGGGAGGGGCAGAGAGAGAGGGAGACACAGAATTCAAAGCAGGTTCCAGGCTCTGAGCTGTCAGCATAGAACCTGATGTGGAGCTTGAACCCACAGACTGTGAGATCATGACTTGAGCCAAAGTAGGATGCGTAACCAACTGAGCCATCCAGGTGCCCCTCAATATTCAATATTAAAGTGTTATGTGTCACAGAAATTAAGAAAAAAAAGTGCACCTTTCAGGACTTCTGCCAAGTTATGGAATGCTCTTGGAGACTAGGGTCGGTCTGTCCCAGTGCTGTTAGCACTTAGCTTATTTCCCACCAGTGGTATTCATGTCTGGCACCAGGACATTCACACAGAGGACCCAGGACAACAGGCATATCTCCAAAAGGACCCAAGTGGCTCCAACATTCCCCTGGCAAGAAGGCAGTGATGGTGAGTAGGAGGAGGTGATGGCTACCCCTTAGGCAAAGTAAGGGACAGTGGAGTCTGCATAGAGGTGGGGTACATAATAGCTCATCTTGGAGAAGCAGCAAGACCCCTCTGTGAATTTGAATCCAGAGGCAGTAGCATCTGAGTCTAAGGGATCTGAATGGAGCACCTGTATCAGGAAAAATTGGTATCACTGAAAGAGGGTGAAGATACCTATGGGAAATGAAGAGAGCTGTTTCTAGAACTGAGGAGCAGTAGCACTTTATTACGGAGGACTCTGAGAAATCCTTAAATAGCTCAGTTACTCATGATGTCCTGGATGGGTGTGCCTGAAGAAGATAGATACCTCTAATGTGGCTATGATGCTGGTATGTGACATACAGTGGTGTTAACTCAGATGCCCCAATCCTCTTTACCGCCTGGGCAGGGGCAGAATAAACATTGTATTTTTTTCTAAGGGATGTTCAGTTGTTCTATCTTTCCTACAGTGTGAGGTATAGGAAGGGACCTTTTTTAATAGGGCTCAATACGGGATCAAGTCAGACTCTCCTTTGGGCAGAAGTTTATCAGGGATGTGCTTCCAGATTAGACCTTGTAGTCTGTCTCTCTTTTTCAACCAGCCCAGGCTTGTTTTGTCCTTTATTTTATTTGTATCTTACACAGTTTAGACCATATCCTCAGGATGGAAAGAAGTGGGAACAGAAAAACCTCTGGCGCTGCAGAGAGTGACAGCTATTGCCTGAGCATCTAACTTGCCACATTTGGTACTTTATTGAACACTGTGTACACAACCTATTAGGTGAATCCTGATCACCAGTACTAAACAATATTTTGTCATGTTTATACCACTCTGGATGATTCTGAGATCTGTAAACATTTAGATAGAGGTTCTACTATAGGATCTAGCTTTTGTAAAACATTTTGTCATTTGGGATACATCAGAACAGTTCCCAAGTCAGTTATAAAACATCCTTGCTGAAAGGACTTTTTTTAAAAAATTTTTTTAACATTTATTTATTTTTGAGACATGGAGAGACAGCATGAATGGGGGAGGGTCAGAGAGAGAGGGAGACACAGAATTTGAAACAGGCTCCAGGCTCTGAGCTGTCAGCACAGAGCCTGATGCGGGGCTTGAACTCAACGGACCGCGAGATCATGACCTGAGCCGAAGTCGGATGCTTAACCTACTGAGCCACCTAGGCGCCCCTGAAAGGACTTTTAAAGTAGCCCAGGATTCTGTCTGTGTAGCATTGGGTGCTGGAGACAGTGGGGTGGCTCGAGTCAGGTCCCAAAGCACCTTTCCTCCTGAGAAGCCTTTTCTATCCAAAATTACACTCCAGGAATGTGTGTATTTTGGTGTGCTGTTGGTCATGATAGCAATGATGCTGCAACTCTGACTTTGTACAGTAGGTTCTCTCAGCCTGGCCTTCAACCCTCTTCTCATTTTATAGAACTCAACTCAAACAGCTCCTTTTCTTGATTTCTCTTATTGATATTTAGGGAACCCCTATAGCTCTATCCACCTTCTTTGCACCCCAGAGGAGGAAGAAGAGCAGTGAGAGAAGCTGGGACCAAGGGCACATGGTGCTGCGGACTGGAGATTAGGAAGAGGCTAAGACCCCAAGTCATTATGTGGTGTGTTGGCCTTGATTTGCCTCTTTGAGAAGCTCTACAGGGAATGGGGCTTGCTGAGAAACCCTCTTTCTCCCTTGATGTGCTCTGCTTTGCTTCTTCTTCTTTTTAAAAAAATGTTTATTTATTTATTTTTGAGAGAGAGAGAGAGAGAGAGAGAGAGTGCACAAGCAGGGGAGGGACAGACAGAAAGAGGGAGACACAGAATTGGAAGCAGTCTTCAGGCTCTGAGCTGTCAGCACAGAGCCCGATGTGGGGCTTGAACTCACAAACTGTGAGATCATGACCTGAGCTGAAGGTGGACACTTAACTGACTGAGCCACCCAGGTGCCCCTCTGCTTTGCTTTTTCTTGCCATGAGGGGTGCACTGGGAGGAAGCAGCTGAGGAGGCCACCTGGCTGGTTTGGGCCCAGCAGTATGATCTAGCTTACAGGTTTGGCTTTCCACAAAAGAAAATAACAATTGTGTCTCTTGTGTTGCTCCCTCAAGATCTACAGGGGTAACAGTTGGGAACCAGTTTCTGGCTATCTCTGTCTTCTTTGCCTTCATATCAACTTCCAGAGCTGATGTCTCACTTATCTGTGTCTCCCTTTGGGTTTGTAGACTTTCCTCATATCACTGATCAACCAAGGCTGCAATTACTTTTTACTTGTGTTCCTTCCCCTCTGCACTCTGAGCTCCAGAAGAGCAGCATATTGGGTAGAATAGTGTTTTCCCCAACCCTAATTCCATGTCCTTGTTGGGACCTCAGAATGTGACCTTATTTGGAAATGGGGTCATTAGAGATATAAATAGTTAAGGTGAAGTTGTACTGGAGTATGGTGGGCCCTTAATCTAATACCACTGGTATCCTTAGAAGAAAAGAGACACATAGACACACACAGAGGAATGATGATTTGAAGAGACAGAGGGAGAATGCTCTGTGATGGCAGAGGCAGACATTGGGATGATGCCTCCACATGTCAAGGAACACCAAGGATTGCTGGCAAACCACAGAAACTAGGAAGAGACAAGAAAGGATCCTTGCCTTCCTTGCCTACAGCCTTTGAAGAGAGCATGGAGCTCCTGACACCTTGATTTCAGGCTTCTCAGCCTCCAGACTGGTGAGAGAATAAATTTCCATTTTAAGCCACCCATTTTTGACGCTTTGTTACAGTGGCTCTATGAAACTAACAGAGTTTTGTTCTGGTCACCGTTGTATTGCAGGTGCCTAAAATAGGGTCTGGAAAGGAGAGGCAAACTGGTATAATGTTTGCCAAAGATGAATTGTATGTAGAGATAGGGGATAAGAGAAATGTGATGAAGGAGAAAGCAGATACAAAAAGGGGAAAACCTTGCCTCTCTAGTGCATGGCCAGAAGTTGGGATGCTTGGAAATCAATGTATGCAATATATGCCTAGCAAGTGCTCATTCAGTGAGAAAATAAATGAATGAATGAATATCCGATGATACTGGACTTCTCTCATCTTCACATCACCTCCAAAAGAGCAATCAGTTGACATGCGTGGTGGCAGGAAATGATGAAACTGTGCAAAACAACAACATGGCAGGACCGTGTCAAGGTGCGCGGACACACACACATACACACACACACACACACACACGCAGGTGTATGTATATGTGTGTGTATATATATATGTGTATATATGTGTGTGTGTGTATATATATGTACACACACACACACACACAAATGATTTGAAGAAAGTGACAGTTTATTAGGCCCAAAATTTTAAGGTCTGTAACACCTGAGGATAAGACTTGCCTTCAGTTATGGAGTGGTGCTTGGTGTCCTGCTGTGCCTGCCATTCTGCCTGTGATAATCTGGTTCCTGCTGAACTACACCAATGCTAAAGCCTCCTTCCCCATCTTAGCTCTGCCACCTGATTCCTCCGGACCCCACCCCTGCACTCTCTGGGAAAGCAGGCTGGTTTCTCTTGCAGCTGCACGGCTGCCCATCCCCCTGCTTCCCCTTTCCTCCCTCATTGTTCTTCATTGGCCAGCCTTGTTTGCAGCACAAGGACATGAAGAAGACATTCTTCCCATTCTCCAGTCATTGTCACTAATTGAAATGGGAAGCAAGACAAGGCTCCAGAAGAAAAGCTTATTATGGACTGCCTTGTTGGAAGAAAATGAATCACCTAAGCAGATAGGTTTCCGTGATCTCAGGCAAACCTCACTCTTTATTCTACACAACCCCGTCTAATTGTTCAAGAAAATGTTCATCTGCTTCATAATGCAACACCCATAATGGAAGTGTTGTGAAATCACTGAAAAGTTTATTCAAGGCTCGCTCCTGAAAGCCCAGCCGTAATGCATGGGCTTCAGAGGAGTTAATAGAATTGGCTTTCATTGAAATTGCATGGATAACAAATTTCCCTAACACATATCCTTTTAAATATGCTTGTTGATGGAAGTCTGAATTGGCGTTTGACAGATGCAAAGCACTAACAAAGGGGGTGAATTTCCCACTTCTGCTAGTCATTCCCCTTGTGACTGTGTCATCAGAATCCCTGCCCAGCCTGCCACAACTGAATGGGGCCTAGAAACCCCCACACTTCTCATGAAATCAACTCTCTTAAACAGGAGATATTGAACTCTTTTCTCCAAATGTAAAACATAGAGAAAGAAGAGAAAACCATTGTTTTAGTCCATTTGGTATAACAAAATACCATAGACTGGGTGACTGGATAACTTATAAATGACAGAAATTAATTTCTCACAGTTCAGAAGGCTGGGAAGTCCAAGATCAAAGTGTTGGTACAGCCAGTGTCTGGTGAGAGCCTGCTTTCTCATTCAGAGATAGCCAGCTTCTTGCTGTGTCCTCACATAGTGGAAGGGTAAGGGAGCTCTGGTCTCTTTTATAACGGCACTAACCCCATTCACAAGGGCTCCAGCCTCATATTCTAATCACTTCCCAAGGCCCCACTCCTAATGTCACTCTGGGGGTAGGGGGTAGGGGGTAGGGGGACGAGGGGTATTTGGATTTTAACATGTGAACTGTGGGTGGACAAAAACATTCAGACCATAGCACAATCCTGTGAAGTGGAAGGAAAACCTCCACAAATAATGGATGGACAAAACAAGGCTACAGAGCACAAGCTATCTTGTAGTGAAATTTCTTTCCAATACCTTCAAATGGAGGAGTCAGAATTAACTGAAGAAAACAAAACACAAAAACAATAAAGCCAACATGTGTACTCCTCATGCACCACACAGCTCTTGGTAAATACAAAGAAAAAGTTTAAGATGAATTTCTGCCCTCAAGAAGTCTAGTTAGATTCGTTCATTCATTTATACACTGATCTGGAGTCTGTAGCCATTGAGAAACAATGATCATTTAGGTGCAAAATTAGGGGAGGTTGGCCATGAGTCTAAGGCAAGTTCATAAAAGGAGAAAACCAATCAAACTGAAGACTTGGGAAATTTATTTAGGGGTCTCTCCTATGTATCTTGTCTGAGGTATACCCAGATCCACCCTTCCAGAGACTTGTGACCTGAGTTGTTGGGTGATAAATGTAAGAGTGATTCCCTCTGCTTCTTTTAATGTACCCAAATGCCACTTACCACACTGGGAGCCATCTGTGACCTAACTTTTCTCTTTCTGCCTTCCCACAATGAGAAAACATGTAGCAAATTACAGATGATGTCCCCTCCTCTGGAAGGCTCTGTGACTGCTTTGGCCCACAGAAAATGGTGGAAGTGATGTTTGCCAATTTCTAGACTTGAGACTTGAGAAATAAGTGGAAACTTCCACTTCCCATCTCCAGAAACATTCCCTCTGGGAGCTCTGAGTTTGCCATGCTGGGAGGCTAAGGTGGTTCCTCTGATCAGCAGTCCCAGCCAAGTCAACCTTCCAGCCATCCCTTTCCTTGGCATGAGATAATTAAGTAAAACCATCCTCAACTTTCCAGACAAGCTTAGGTACCAGCTGACTCCCCTCAGGTGATGTCAACCAATAGTACATGGAGCCAGTGAATCATCCTATTGTGCCCTGCCTGAAATGCAGACCCCAAGTCCACGAAACATATATAATAAAATGTTTTTGGCTACTAAGATCTGGGGCAGTTTATAACACAGTAACAAATAACACAAAGAGATTAAAAGCACCAATGATAGGCATACTTCATTTCCTCCTCTGTGCAGAAAACTTTTTTGTTTGCTTTTTCCATTGTTGCCTGGCATTAATCTCAAGTCACTCGTGTCATGGCTCCTTCTTATGACTTATACCACAGCTAGAAGGCCATGTAGTGAGGGCTCTATTAGAGGCAATTTCTTCTCCTACTCCTGCTCCTCCTTCTCCTTCTCCTTCTCCTTCTCCTTCTCCTTCTCCTTCTCCTTCTCCTTCTCCTTCTCCTTCTCCTTCTC
>NW_024412400.1:33590074-33692722 GCF_014898765.1 Herpailurus yagouaroundi | reverse complement strand
TTCTCCTTCTCCTTCTCCTTCTCCTTCTCCTTCTCCTTCTCCTTCTCTGCCAGAAGGAACTTGGCCACACAGTGGCCTGTGTGTATGTATGTGTGTCTGCTTCTTGCTAGTGTGAGAAATATGTTTCATTACCAGACTTTATTTTCTGTCCTCAATGGAGCCTTTTTCTTTTTCTTTTCTCTTTTGGTGGGGACTATAGAAACCATTTCAAGGCAAGGCCCTGTCCATTGCTTTTGTTTTTCCCTCCTTGTTTCGTTGGAGCTTTCCGCATTCAGCACTGATGTTTCTGGAGGTGGTCGGCATTGTTCCTTCCTCCTGGGCCTGGCGGAGCGCTTGGAGGGTCAGTTGGAAATGAAGCTTCTATTATCTGTGATCTGCCTCACCCTCTAAGCCTGTCCGTCCCTACACTAAGGCTCAGCCAAGCATGAAGAAAACTAATTGTCCCCACTCTCTGCTCTACTGCACACCAAACCCCTGTGTGTGCTTCCCCCAGTTCCATGACAGTCCAAGAAAACCTGGCTCAGCTGAGGCAGAGGGACCCACATTCCCAGGTCCCGCTCCGACGAGAGGCTTGGCCTCAGAGGCCAGGACTCAAGCCTGCATGGCTTCCCGAGGAGCTGCCAGGACCAGGGAAGGGGCGGAGGGAGGGTGAAAAGCTGATGACTCTGTGTGTTCCCAGTAATTGCAATGGGCATAGGAAAGGGGACTTGATTAATTTGCCTGATGAATTATGCATCACCTCTGCTAGCCGCCCTCCCAGCCTCAAAGCTTTATTATTCACATTGCTTGAATCCCACCACCTCACCCCTCCTTGCCTTGAAAGCTCCTGTCCAACAAGTATCAGGGAATCCTCTGGCTCTTGATCTCTATGACCACCTAACAGAACTTACGGCAAGTTGGCAGAATTACTGAGATGTGAGCTGTTTAAAACACATGCGTGTGCGCACACACTCACACACACACACACACACACACACACACACACACACACACACAGCTGGAGGAATTCATCAATAACAAGCCCAAGATTTATGATGTGAGGGGCAACTCAGCTGTCTTTTGTAGTCTAGGACAAAAAAAATTTTAAATACAGAAGTGGCAATTATTTTGTTAGTCGCGTTTTAAGTTAAGACCACATGAAAGAAAGTCTCCTTTAATAAAGAGAGAAGCAACAAGAAATGCCACAGCAGTGAGATTAACTTTGGGTGTTTTCAAGGCCTGTGGATTGCAGATTTGATCTCCCAATTTTTCATCTCTCTGGTCTGTTCAATCTTGGGTTTAACCAAGGGCCCTTTTCAATCCCTCCTGAGTGGTTAGTGGTAATATGGCCTTTCATTAAGTGTCCTAGCACCTCCTAAATGATGCAGTCTGCCTAGCTACCCATCTCTCCAGGTGAAGACAGAAAACTCTTTGTGTTCCTAATCAGAGCAAAATAAAGGTGATACTTCCTGCTCAAAGCTGGGATTGAAGAATTGGGCAAGGTCCTTTTCTTTTTGTCAAGCTTCTTCTGTCAGAGCTTAGCCTGAGGGGCAGACCTAACAAGGGAACAAATAAAATAAGACTATGATTTTTTTTCTTAGATTTAGGTTTTTGATAGCAACTTTATTGAGATGTAATTCACATACTTTACAATTTACTCAAAGTATACAATTCCGTGGTTTTTAATATGTTCATAGAGTTGTGCACCTATCACATTAGAATGTTTTCATCATCCCTAAAAGAAACCCAGTGCTCTTTAACTATGACCCACCTTCTACTCCCAACCCAAGGCAACCACTAGTCTGCTTTCTGTCTCTGTTTGTCAATTCTAGACATTTCATATAAAAGGAATCATGGAATGTGACCTTTTTTGTTGGACTTCCTTTACTCAGCACAAGGTTTTCAAGGTTTATCCAGGTTGTAGCATGAATCAGTATTCTTTTTTATGACCAAATAATACTCACTTGTCTCGATATGCCACATTTTGCATACCTATTCTTTAGTTGCTGGGGCAATATGATTATTTTCTAATATTTTTATTCAGAGTTTTTATGTTTTCTGTCTTTATGGAAAGAATCTCATATCAAATTGACAGGAAAGCTTTTGGGTAATGTACTAGATTAGAAAACCAATGTAAAACTCAAAGCAAGAAATAGATTTTAGTTTCTTCCAAGGTGGGGTTAAAGCATACATTTCCTGTAGCATTACAAAGACGATTTACAGAATGAACTCTTTTTCAAAATGCTGATTTAAAAAAGTGCCTTGTATCTTTTCAAAACAGCAAGATTTCTATTCAACAAACATATATCAAATACTTGCTCTGTTAGGGTTGCCGATCTCAAGGATTTGGAAGTCTGATGCAAACACAACAGTCTTAGATGGCAGATGAGAACTAATGACAAAAGTGGTAGAGACAGCACATGAGGGCACAGTATTAATCTGTCCTGGAGGGCAGGTTGAGAGTCCAGGAAACCAGAAGCCTGGCTGGAGTCAGGCTTGCCTCAGTTTCACCAAGTATAGACTGACCTTTCAAACTAGTATCTTAATAATGCCTCTTTTTATCAGAGGAGGCAGCCAGAGTTGCAGCACCGGGGTCTCCCTCTCTGCCCCTGTGGACTGAGGACTCATTTGAATCAGCCAGTCTGGAGAACTCTGTTTTCCTGGCTGTAGGTAAAATGAGGAATTGGACTCAATATTCTGCGATATCTCCCAAGAAGCAGAGAGTGGAATAAGAAGTCTTCTGTATCTGGCTTTGAATCTCTTCCAAAGGATAGTTCTCTCATCTATAAAAGGGAAAGAATACAACTTACCCTAGACATAGTGTAGAGATGGAACGAGGTAATGTCCACAGATGCCTTTCATTACAGACAATAAATAAGCGGTGGTTTCTTAAGGCTCTACTAATGCTATCTCCAAAGTTCTACTCAGACAATATAGAGTGTTTACTGAGGACTTATTACATGCCCCCAAACACGAGAGAATAAAAGAAGAATGTGGTGAGGAACCTGACCTAGTCTATATGAAATAAACAGTGACCAGGACAAGATACTGTCTCCCCCAGCTGGAAATGGCTGCCGTCACCTCCCACGCCCAGTAGCCAGTGGCTTGTCCCTCTCCCAGCGCTCTCAATACTTTCCTCTTTGGGTTTGAATTATTCGGTTAAAAGATTTATCTTCTTCACCAGACTGTGATGTCCTTGAGGGTGGGGACCATGTTCTTTCATATTTAAAAATCTGAGCTTATCAGGGAGTTCCCTCTGAAACCACACTGTTATCTTTTCTTTTTCTTTCTCTTTGTAGTTATTTGTAATTTTACAGTTAGAATGTCATTTTTAAGGCCTCTTGAGTCATATTTCCTTGCAAGGCATAGCTCTATAGTCATGGCTATCTTTCTTCAGAACATTCAGATGTTTAATTTCCTAAAGTCTAGGGGACCGCTTTGGTTCATGTGATTGACATGATGGGGCACTAGTGAATCCTAACCACTGGTGATTTTTTTCTTTTATGCTGATTAGCAAACTCAAAACAGTAATTACATTCATTGTTTGCTCAATTTTTAGAACGAACTAGTTGTCAGAAGGGCAAGGCAAATGCTCTTTCTGTAGGAGAACAAACCTTTCTATTGAGCTCTGGAGAGCTGAAGCCCCTAGTACTTCCCCATCTTGCCCAGAAGCCAGGAAATCTTGTGTGACAGATGCCAATGACCAGTCCAGCTGAGCTCCATCTGGAGCTCAGGCTGGGACTCAGCTCCCTTCAGAAAGAGAGAGAATACTTGAGTAACAAAATGCTAACTTTAACCTAGAATAGGTAGATTAGTTTATGGATGTGTTAATGTATATAAAAAGGTGATGTATTGAAAGGACCCTGGGGTGGCTCACAGGATCAAGGAAAGAATGAATTCAGATCTCAGGAAGGGCAAGAGCTTTAGGTGACTTTCGTAGCAGGATCTGTGAACCATCTCTTCAGGGGCTACCATTATGTTAACTGTACTCAACCTCTGGGTATGTAATACTGTTCAAGACTCAAATTCCAGAAAAGGCACCAGTTGGCTCTGCTTTGGTCAGCATCAATCTTTTAACTGCCCTCTGTCACATGGCATGAATGCAGTCACTGATGCCCACCCTTTCGTTTGCAGGCATTCCTAGAGAAGGGAGGTTTGTTGTGAACTGGGAAGCCACCACTCTAGTTGGCATCTACCACAGTGCGTGCTTGCCTCCTTGCCCCAAATTGATCAGCAACAAGCAAGGCAGGGAAAAACTCTACCCAAGACTCTCCGAGGCAATCACTCTTTCATCTGGTAAAAACTTACAAGATCAAAGGAAAAAAAATCACCAACCTGTAATTTTCTGGTATTTACGATGCTATCTTCTTTTACATGCTTACCTAGCATTTTAAGTTCTGTTATTTAACAGGCTAGAAATTCATGAGGCCAAGTATTTATTGCAATACGCAAATTTTATGTACCTAAACTGTGCAGCTGGGAATAGGCATTTTCTTAAAACATAGTGCAGCCCTCAAGGAAAAGACTCTAAATCAGAAGCCCCCAGGGATTCTTATCCAACAAGAGAATTCAGGAAGAACTTGGCTCTGAAGGCCCTGTAGGATCCGGGACAGGGGGAGGCACTCTTCCATTTATTTCTTCATTGAGTATTTAGCGAGCATTTGTTTTATGTCAGGCACTGTGCTAGGCACCAGGGAAACCAAAGTGATGCAGACAGGTATGGTCTGAGCCCTTAGAGATCTTTTGAGCACTAACACTCATTGGGCTCCACTGGGGATAAGAGGGGTATACAGAACCATGCAGCACGATGACCTTACCTAGCCAGGGAAGATTTCAAGAGAGTCTGAGACCTGAGAAGAGATGTGAAGAGTAGAGGAAGAGTGTTCCAGGCAAAAGGAACTACATGTGTAAAAGAGGCAAGAGAGAACGTGATATCCAAAGAACTTTATGAGTCTAGAATTGTTGAAGTATAGACAACCAGGAGGCAGTGTGGCAAGATGAGGTAGGAACCAGCTCAGAGACAACTTGCATTAGAACTTTATCCCAGGAGTACTGGAGAGTCACTGAAGGTTTTCAATAGGGGGCTACCTTCTAGATTCAGTGAGGAGAAGTGCAGGGCTAGATAGCCCAGAGACCAGGCACACGGGAACCTGGTAGAGGAAGACTCTTAAAGACCTAACTGACCCTTTTCAGAAAGCTCTTCTGAAAGCTAGTGCTTGGGGCACCTGGGTGGCTCAGTCAGTTAAGCATCTGACTTCGGCTCAGGTCATGATCTCATGGTTCATGAGTTTGAGACCCACGTCAGGCTCTCTGCTGTCAGTGCAAAGCTCACTTTGGATCTTCTGTCTCTCTCTCTCTGTCCCTTCCCTACTCACACTCTCTTTAGTTAAAAATATAAATAAACATAAAAGAAAAAGCTAGTGCTTGTCTTCCTAAGATTTAGGGGAGGTTCTCTGAGAGCCAGTGCACAGTGCTGGAGACTTTGGAGCAGGTCTGAGGCCAAGGCAGGGCTCAGAGAAGGGTTTAAGGAGCTGCTCAGAGCCACCAGGAGGCTCCATATATTGACTTAGGACAAACCAACACAGAGCCTCAGGCCAGGCACTCTCTTTTTAAGTGTCTTTATAAACCACACTGCTCTCCTTGAGCTCCTGGTTCCATTCAGGAGGAGAGGCTCCCGACACTGACAGACATACTAGGCCCAGATTCAGAACCTTGTGCTGATTTGGAGCCAGAATAGGTATTGCCTCCCAGCCACATTCCTGCATCCTGCTGGGTAGATTCAACAGCTAGTCTTGTCCCAGTCACCTCCCCTGCAATTGTTTTTTTTTTTTTTTTTTTTGCTTGTTATTACCAAAGAGTTACTGACTAATTTTCTTGTTTACTTCTGTTCATTTCTCTGAAAGGAGTGGCCCTTTGTCTGAAATGGCTAGACTGACTTGTTCTTTTGTCACTTATTTAATATTGAGCACGTGTTGGTAAATCCGCATGCAAGAGTTTTGGGGGAGTATCAAATGAATCTGATACAAATCTTGACTTCAAGAAACTTGCAGCCACTTATGAGAAATAAGACATGTTGACTCAGCATGTATTTATTAAGAACCTATCATATGTCAGGTTCTACACTGATTTCCTGAGACACAGCAATGGGTGGCCACTCTTGCTTGTATAGCTCACATGAAAACACAAAAGTATACACTGCATGCTGAATATGTTATTTTTAAAAGTCAGCACCTTGGTTTCTTAAAAGAAGAGGGGAAGCTGTTCTTGTCCGGAAAACACATTGATAAGTGTGGAGTGTGGAAGTTGGGCCTCTATGACCTTGGCCATCGGATGCTAGGGCTTTTGAGGAAGGAGTAGCTACTCAACATGACCGTGGGGAGGAGCTCAGATGCCAGTCTTCCTGGTACCATGAGCTAACGGGTGGTGAGAGAGGAGGGCAGGGATTCTCATTTCAGGTTGGGGGTCACAAAAGGCATTACAGTGGAAACAACACCTGGATGTTAGTTAGCTGGACCAACTCTTAGGAGAATACCCCAGGCAAAGGGAATAATATGTCTAGGAATAGAGGCCAGGCTAAGTGAGATGCAAAGCGTTGCTATATGATGAAATCCCATAGGATAATGAAAAACCAGTCTCTAAATCTGCATGTGTCAACATGGGGAGATCTCGAAAAATAATGCTGCGTTAGAAAGGCATATAGATATGTAGATGTAGATCTAAATCTAGAAGAAAAACACAGCAAACTCATCAGAGTGATTACCTCTGGGGAGAGGAGAAGGGATTGAGGATGGGGGTGAAGAGGTCTTACACTTTCTCTGTAAGTGTCCCAGTTTATCACAAGGGGAATATATTCATGTATTATTTCAGGAATTAGAAATCTATTATACAAGGTGAAAACTGGTCAGTGCTATAGACAGATAGAGATCGGGTCTATGGGACAGAAAGGGTGGGAGAGAGCACTTCCAGCTGGGAGGAAACTGTGAGGGAGGCAGCCCCTTGTTGAAGAATGGGCCAGATCTGGCCTTGCAGAGATGGAGTGGATGCAGAAATAGGAAAGTGCACAGTGGATAAGGGGAAGAGTCATAGTTTACTTGAAATGAGCATGTGGCAGGGAAGATTGGGGGTGAGGGAGAAAAGATGGGTCAGGACCTAGTCATTGGGGGCCAGGTTGAAGGTTTTGGAGGCTTTGGAGCAAAAGAAACACTCAGCAGGGCTGGCAGCTACAGGCAATGCGGGAGGTAGGGGTCAAGTCAGGAGGCTATGACAGTGGCCCACAGGTCAGAGGTTAGGGACAGAATGGGATAGGGGTGTAAGGCCCCATGAGTGCAGAATGCCAGGGCATGTCTGCAGATCACACAATTCAAACCTAAAACCCCTACCCAGCTTCTTAGAAAGGTTCTTATCTCTAGCCTCAAACACTGTGGGGTAAGGCAGGCTCTGAAGAATGACGTGCTGTTTAAACTGACACTCTCAAGGAAGGCTTTAGTTTCCTTGAAAAATTCTTTATTAATTTAAACACCACAGCTTTCTGCTAACACTAAGAAGAGATTATAATATTCCAGCGGGACTTCCTTTGCTTAACATGAAAATAAACCTGACAGAAGGATTACAAAACTAAACACGGAATATTACAAGAAACACTAATTACCTCCCATTCTTTCTTCTCACTCACTAAAACAACTATTTAGACAAACAAAGAAGTGGAGAGAAGGAGGGAGCTGAACTGAAGGGTGTTTGGCTCCGCTAATCCCTGCTGCTTTGATAAATCTGAAATAGGATCATTTGACATCTGAGAAGTGGGAGGTATCTTTCAAGGAGCACTTTGCATCGGGTTACCTCAGGTAACTCTGATTTACCTTTTGAATGAAACAGGCTTTCAGCTGAACATATAATTTTTCCTCTGTGAAGCAGCCTCGGAACCCTCCCCTCTCCTTCTCTGGCTGGGGTAATTACCCCTCCTCCGGGCTTGAGCCCCCTGCTCTGTTACAACACTGGGGCAGAGGAAGAGGGAAGAAGAAGAAGAAAAGAATGGCTGGTTCCATACCTAACATTTATATTCTGGACCCAGGATTTCAATGTAATAGTTAAATCCCACCCCCTCACCCCACCTTCCATCAGATCCTTCTCTTCAGCAACTTTTCTTTGGAAGGACTCTTGTGAGTGATGTGGGAATTCTTACAAAAACTCATGAAGGCCTGAGAGCACAGCATAAAATGAATGACATGCAACTTCCTAAATAATCAACCTGAGCATGTACACACTCACATCAGTTGTCTACATAAATGCCTACCTTGCTAGGTTCTGTGGTGTGACCCTCCCACCCTTCCTATCACACCTTTCTCTTTCTCTCTCTCTGACAGGTTTGGAGCTTCTGGTTCTACCTTGTCCCAGTTTTGCCTCAACTGCCACCTTGCTCCTGCATCCTGTGCTGTCTGTCTCATCATGATCAATACTGATGAGATGAGTGGATTGGTCTAAGGGCTAATGTAGTAATTGCAGGGGATACTCAACTCCTGTATGAACTTTCTTATCCTATTTAATGTTGCTGCTTGAAATCCTGCAAATCCTGGGAGTATGAGTCTCTTCCAACTCAGCCCCTCCTGTGTGTACCTGAAATGCCTTCTTCTCAGAGCTTTGTGTTAGAGCACCTGGGTTTTTGGGTGGAAAGGGAATAGTTGCCACTCTGAATATCACCTCAAACAGTTCCCCTCCAAATTTCCATTAAGCCCTTTACTTCATTTTAGTTCTTGGCTGCATTTTCCGTTTACCCATCTTGTGTTGGGTGACTTGCTATTTTGTTTGAACATTTTATATTTACTTACTTACCTATTATAAGTGTTTCTCAAATCCGTATCCCTAGATTTAGGCAAACAAATAAAGTAAACTGAAATGTAAAACTAACTGTACGTGTTTAAGCTGTGTTCAAACTGTGTACGTGTTTGGATCACCAAAACTGGATTACTAGCATTCTACTTAGGAATTGAGGACTTGCCAGCTAATAAGACCCCAGGGTAACTTTTTATCCTGTTTGTTTTATTTTTTATTGGAATTTTTTTGAGGTTCTTTTTTAAAAAATCAATCAATTAATTAATTTTTTAATTTACATCCAAGTTAGCATATAGTGCAACAATGATTTCAGGAGTAGATTCCTTAATGTCCCTTACCTACTTAGCCCATCCACCCTCCCACAACCCCTCCAGCAACCCTCTGTTCTCTATATTTAAGAGTCTCTTATGTTTTGTCCCCCTCCCTGTTTTTATATAATTTTTGCTTCCCTTCCCTTATGTTCATCTGTATTGTATCTTAAAGTCCTCATATGAGTGAAGCCATATGATATTTGTCTTTCTCTGACTAATTTCACTTAGCATAATACCCTCTAGTTCCATCCACGTAGTTGTAAATGGCAAGATTTCATTCTTTTTGATTGCTGAGTAATACTCCATTGAATATATATACCACATCTTCTTTATCCATTCATCCATCGATGGACATTTGGGCTCTTTCCATACTTTGGCTATTGTTGATCGTGCTGCTATAAACATGGGGGTGAATGTGCCTCTTTGAAACAGCATAACTGTATCCCTTGGATAAATGCCTAGTAGTGCAATTTGGGGTCATAGAGTAGTTCTCCTTTTAATTTTTGAGAAATGTCCATAATGTTTTACAGAGTGGCTACACCAGTTTGTATTCCCACCAATAGTGCAAAAGAGATGCTCTTTCTCTGCATCCTCTCCAACATCTGTTGTTGCCTAAGTTGTTAATGTTAGTCATTCTGACAGGTATGAAGTGTTATCACATTGTGGTTTTGATTTGTATTTTCCTGATGATGTGTGATGTGGAGCATTTTTTCATGTGTTGGTTGCCCATCTGGATGTCTTCTTTGGAGAAGTGTCTATTCATGTCTTTTGCCCATTTCTTCACTGGATTCTTTGTTTTTTGGGTGTTGAGTTTGGTTAAGTTCTTCATAGATTTTGGATACTAACCTTTTATCTGATATGTCATTTGCAAATATCTTCTTCCAATCCATCCGTTGCCTTTTAGTTTTGCTGATTGTTTCCTTCACTGTGCAGAAGCTTTTCATTTTGATGAGGTCCCAGTAGTTCATTTTTGCTTTTGTTTCCCTTGCCTCCAGAGATGTGCTGAATAAGAAGTTGCGGTGGCCAAAGTAAAAGATGTTTTTGACTGCTTTCTCCCTGAGGATTTGATGGCTTCCTGTCTTACATTTAGGTCTTTCATCCATTTTGAGTTTAGTTTTGTGTATGGTGTAACAAAATGGTCCAGGTTCATATTTCTGCATGTCACTGTCCAGTTTTCCCACCACCACTTACTGAAGAGACTGTCTTTATTCCATTGGATAGTCTTTCCTGCTTTGTGAAAGATTAGTTGGCCATACGTTTGTGGGTCCATTTATGGGTTCTCTATTCTGTTCCATTGATTTGAGTGTCTGTTTTTGTGCCAGTACCATACTGTCTTGATGATAACAGCTTTGTAATACAGCTTGAAGTCCAGAATTGTGATTCCTCCTGCTTTGGTTTTCTTTTTCAAGGTTGCTTTGGCTATTCGGGGTCTTTTGTGGTTCCATGAAAATTTTAGGATTGTTTGTTCTAGCTCTGTGAAGAATGCTGGTGTTATTTTGATAGGAATTGCATTGAATATGTAGATTGCTTTGGGTAGTATTGACATTTTAACAATATCTGTTCTTCCAATCCAGGAGCATGGAATCTTTTTCCATTTTTTTTGTGTCTTCTTCGATTTCTTTCATAAGCTTTCTATAGTTTTCAGTGTATAGATTTTTCGCCTCTTCAGTTACATTTATTCCTAGGCATTTTATGGGTTTTGGTGCAATTGTAAATGGGATCGATTCCTTGATTTCTCTTTCTGTTGCTTCATTGTTGGTGTACAGGAAAGCAGCTGATTTCTGTGCATTGATTTTATATCCTGCAACTTTGTTGAACTAATGGATCAGTTCTAGCAGTTGTTTGGTGGAATCTTTTGGGTTTTCCATATAGAGTATGATGTCATCTGCAAAAAGTGGAAGTTTGACTTCCTGGCCGATTTGGATCCTTTTTATTTCTTTGAATTGTCTAATTCCTGAGGCTAAGTCTTCCAGTACTATGTTGAATAACAGTGGTGAGAGTGGACATCCCTGTCTTGTTCCTGACCTTAGGGGAAAAGCTCTCGGTTTTTCCCTGTTGAGGATGATGTTAGCATTGGGTCTTTCATATATGGCTTTTATGATCTCGTCATATGCTCCTTCTATCCCTACTTTCTTGAGGGTTTTTATCAAGAAAGGATGTTGTTTTGAGGAGCACCTGGGTGGCTCAGTCGGTTACGTATCCAACTTCGGCTCAGGTCATGATTTCACAGTTCATGAGTTTGAACCCCTCATTGGGCTCTAGGTTGACTCCTCAGAGCCTGGAGCCTACTTCAGATTCTGTGTCTCCCTCTCTCTGCCCCTCCCCTGATCACACTCTGTCTCTCTGTCTCTGTCTCTCAAAAATAAATAAATGTTAAGAAAGGATGATGTATTTTGTCAAATGTTTTCTCTGCATCTATTGAGAGGATCATGTGGTTCTTTTCTTTTCTTTTATTGATGTGATGAATCACATTGGTTGTTTTGTGGATATTGAACCAGCCCTGCATCCCAGGTATAAATCCCACTTGGTCACAGTGAATAATTTTTTTTAATGTATTGTTGGATCCAGTTGGCTAATATCTTGTTAAGGATTTTTGCATCCATGTTCATCATGGAAATTGGTCTATGCTTGTCCTTTTTACTGTAGTCTTTGTCTGGTTTTGAAATCAGGGTAATGCTGGCTTCCTAGAAAGAGTTCAGAAGTTTTCTTTCCATTTCTATTTTTTGGAACAGCTTCAAGAGAATAGATGTTAACTCTTCCTTAAATGTTTGGTAGAATTCTCCTGGAAAGCCATCTGGCCCTGGACTCCTGTTTTTTGGCAGATTTTTGATTACTAATTTGATTTCCTTACTGGTTATGGGTGTGTTCAATTTTTCTATTTCTTCCTGTTTCAGTTTTGGTAGTGTATATGTTTCTAGGAATTTGTCCATGTCTTCCATATTGCCCATTTTATTGGCATATAGTCGCTCATAATATTCTCTTATGATTGTTCTTATTTCTGTTGTGTTGGTTGTGATCTCTCCTCTTTTATTCTTGATTTTATTTATTTGGGTCCTTTCCTTTTTCTTTTTGATTAAACTTGCTAGTGCTTTATCAATTTTGTTAATTCTTTCAAAGAACCAGCTTCTGGTTTCATTGATCAATTCTAATGTTTTTCCCCCACTTTGGTTTCGATAGCATTGATTTTTGCTCTAATCTTTATTATTTCCTGTCTTCTGTTGTTATTGGGTTTTATTTGTTGTTCTTTTTCCAGCTTTTTGAAGTGTAAGGTTAGGTTGTGTATCTGAGACATTTCTTCCTTCTTTAGAAAGGCGTGGATTGCTGTATATACTTCCCTCTTGTGACCATGTTTGCTTCATCCCAGAGGTTTTTGGCTATAGTGTAATCATTTTCATTGACTTCCATGTACTTTTTAATTTCCTCTTTAACTTCTTGGTTATCCCATTCATTCTTTAGTAGGATGTTCTTTAGTCTTCAAGTATTTGTTATCTTTCCACATTTTATCTTCTGGTTGATTTCGAGTTTCTTAACGTTGTGGTCTGAAAATATGCATAGTATGATCTCTATCTTTTTGTACTTGAGAACTGATCTGTGTCCCAGTATGTGATCTATTCTGGAGAATGTTCCATGTTCACTGGAGAAGAATGTATATTCCTCTGCTTTAGGATGTAATGTTCTGGATATATCTGTTAAGTCCATAAGGTCCAGTGTGTCATTCAAAGCCATTGTTTCCTTGACTTTCTGTTTAGACAATCTGTCCATTGTTGTAAGTGGGATGTTGAAGTTCCCTACTATTATGGTATTATTATCAATGAGTTTCTTTATGTTTGTGATTAATTGTTTTATATGTTTGGTTCCTTTCACATTTAGGGCATAAATATTTACAATTTTGTCTTCTTGGTGGATAGACCCCTTGATTATGATACAGTGCCCTTCTTCATCTCTTTTTTCAGTCTTTATTTTAAAATCTAGATTGTCTCATATAAGTATGGCTACTCTGGCTTTCTTTTTTCAACCATTAATGTGATAGATGGTTCTCCATCCCCTTACTTTCAATCTGAAGGTGTCTTTTAGGTCTAAAGTAAGTCTCTTGTAAACAGCATATAGATGGATCTTGTTTTCTTATCCATTCTGTTATCCTATGTCTTTTGGTTGGAGCTTTTAGTCCATTGACGTTTGGAGTGACTAGTGAAAGATATGAGTTTATTGCTATTATGTTGCTTGTAGAGTTGGAGTTTCTGATGGTGTTTTCTGGTCCTTTCTAATCTTTGTTGCTTTTGGTCTTTTTTTTCCCCCCATCTTTTCTCCCCTCACAGAGTCACCCTTAAACTTTCTTGCAGGGCTGGTTTAGTGGTCATGAACTCCTTTAATTTTTGTCTGTCTGGGACACTTTTTATCTCTCCTTCTATTTTGAATGACGGCCTTATTGGATAAAGGATTCTTGCTGCATTTTTTTTTTTTGATTCATCACATTGAATATATCCTGCCTCTCCTTTCTGGCATGCCAAATTTCTGTGGATAGGTGTGCTGCGAATCTATTTGTCTTCCCTTGTAGGTAAGGACGTTTTTTCCCTTGCTGCTTTCATGATTCTTTCCTTGTCTGAGTATTTTGTGAATTTGACTATGATATGCCTTGTTGATGGTTGGTTTTTGTTGAATCTAATGGGAGCCCTTGTGCTTCCTGGATTTTCATGTCCATGTCTTTCCCCACGTTAGGAAAGTTTTCCACTATGATTTGCTCACCTAAATTTTCTACCTCTTTTTGTCTGTCTTCCTCTTCTGGGACCCCTATGATTCTGATGTTGTTACTTTTTAATGAGTCACTGATTTCTCTAATTCTTAAATCGTGCTCTTTTGCCTTAGTCTACCTCTTTATTTCTGCTTCATTATTCTCTGTAAGTTTGTCCTCTATATCGCTGATTTGCTGCTCTGCCTTATCCATTCTTGCTGCTGTGGCATGCATTTGGGATTGCAGCTCAGTTATAGCATTTTTTATTTCATTCTGAGTAGCTTTTTACTTTATCTCTGCAGAAAGGGATTCTAATCTATTTTCAATAGATTGTATTCTTACTATCATGATTTTAAATTCTGGTTCAGACATCTTGCTTGTATCTGTGTTGATTAAGTCCCTGGCTGTCATTTCTTCCTGCTCTTTCTTTTGGGGTGAATTCCTTCATTTTGTCATTTTGAACGAAGAAAAGAAATTAATAAGGTAAAAAAAATTAAAATTAAAAACAACAACAACAACACACACACACACATCAAATAAATGATGTTAGATTCTACGTGTGTTTTGGTTTGGTTGCTGAAAGGAGCTTGATAGAATAGGGAAAAAAGGGGTGAAAAAGAAAAGGAAAACATTTGAATACTTGAAAAAATGAATACAATGAAATAGAATGAAATGAAATGATGGAAGTCAAAGAGAATTTGAAAAATTTATAAAAAAGTAAAAACATGCAGTAAAAAAAATTAAAGAAAAATAGAAAATAAAAATAAATTTTTTCTCTTTCTGTATTCAAGAAAAAGAAAAGAAGAAAATAGAAAATTGAATAGATGGACCAGTGAACAGACTGAAATACGATTGAAATTACATTGTTTTCCTCTAGGAGTCAAACTATGAAGCACTTTATAGTCTGTAAAGGCGGAGAGGTTTGTGGTGTTCCTGAAGAGCGATGTTGGCTCAGTTTGGGCAGGGCTTAGTGTAATGACTCCATTCTCCACTAGATGGCATTGCTTAGCTTACTGGGGTGGATTGTTGTGGTACTTGTAGGTGTGTATGCGCATGCCCCCTGGGGGAGTGAAAATGGCATCACCCAGCTACCATTCTCTAGTATCAGAACTCTGTTCTCTCTGATCAGCAATTGCGCACCTGTCCTTTGTCTCCGGCTTCAGTCCACTCCCTGCTTTTATGCTATCTGTGACCAAGCCATCAGGTTGCCCAGTGGCACCTCCCTCCTGAATTTTATCTCAGATGGGGCCGTGTTTCCTGACCCCTCACTTCTGAGGGACTGTAGCTTTGACCCACTCAGGTCCTCTACAAGAGGGTCTCACAGGCGTTGGCCGTGTGCCAGCCACACCCAGGAACGTTCATGGGACTGTGCTATTGCCGATGCCCAGAGACTGCAGCTGGGTGCGAGCCTGCCCCAGAAAAAGTTCATGCAATCGTGTAGCAGCAGCATTTCCAGGTTTATGGAAAATCACAACACACATCTGGCACCAGCCTTCACCCCCAATGACCTTGTTCCTGCACTGGCCAGTGTGGTTGTTCTCTGGGGTTTGCTGGGACCTGGTGGCCACACAGCCCCTATCAAATGTCCTTCGAGCAGGGAACCACCTCTCCCTGTGTGGCCTGAGGATCCCTGAACCTCACTCTGTTCCTGGGGATTCGCCCTTTACACCAGAGCACCACCAAATGTTGAACTGTGGACTTTCAGACTCTGCACTTCCCCTATTTATAGAGTCTTAATGGAATTTAGACTTTGTCCTTTCTCCCTTTTTAGTTCAGTCCCTGTGACTGTTTCTATTTTTCCACTTTGTCTCCAGCTGCTTTTGGGAGGGTGCTTTTCCTGTACTCTCCTCCCATCTCTGTCCTTTCTCCACAAGCAAAAACAGCTCCCTGCCCTCTGTGGCTTCTCTCTCCCTCAGTTCACCTTTCCATGCTGTGTACCTGCTGAGTTCTGTGGTTCAGGTTGTGCAAATTGTTGTGTTAATCCTCAAACCAGTTTTGTAGGTGTGCAGGATGCTTTAATGTTGATCTGGCTGTATTTCATGGATGCAAGATGCAAAAAAACTTCCATGCTGTTCTGCCTTCTGGGCTCCTCCCTTATTTTAATTTTTTAAAAAATTTCTTGAGAGAGAGAGAGAGAGAGCAAGAACGAGTGGGGGAGGGGCAGAGGAAGTGAGAGAGAGAGAGAGAGAGAGAGAGAGAGAGAGAGAGAGAACTCCAAGCAGATTCTACGCCCAGCAAGGAGCCCAACATGGGGCTTGATTTCACCACTGTGAGATC
Source organism: Herpailurus yagouaroundi (assembly GCF_014898765.1). Lineage (NCBI taxonomy): Eukaryota > Metazoa > Chordata > Mammalia > Carnivora > Felidae > Herpailurus > Herpailurus yagouaroundi. The sequence goes on along the minus strand of NW_024412400.1, from coordinate 33,676,600 downwards.
CTGATCTGAGCTGAAATCAAGAGTCAGACCCTTAACCAGTTGAGTCACCCAGGTGTCCCTATCCTATTTGTTTTAAACTGAAGATGGGTTTCCATGGGATTCTCAGAGTTCATTTTAAGCCTACTTGGGGGTGAGCATAGTAAGACATATAGGCAGCAAATAAGGATTGAAAGTCCATAAAAAGAGGGAAGCTCCAGAGTGTCCCCAAGCTCTGAGGCCTGGGAAAAGTGCGAGGACTGTCAGTTCCTTGGAGTGACTGCAGGTTTCCTGCTCATGTGTAAAGCTCAGCACTGAGGGAACTTATGAGAGTGAGTGTGTTATGAACTGTGTTTTCCCCAAATTCATAACCTCCAATGTGACTATATTTGGAGATAGGACCTTACAGAGGTACTTGAGGTTAGGTCACACAGGTATGGCCCTGGCCTAATAAGATTAGGGTCCTTGTAAGAAGAGGAGGAGACACCAGGGACATTCATGCACAGAGAAAAGGCCATGTGAGGACACAGCAAGGAGGCAGCCATCTGCAAGGCAAAGGGAGAGGCCTTAGGAGAGATGAAACCTGCTGACATCTTGATCTTGGATTTCCAGTATCCAGAACTGTGAACAAATCAATTTCTCTTTGAGCCACACAGTCTGTGGTGTTTTGTCAGGGCAGCCTGAGCAGACTGAGATGGTGCTGAACACTTCTGTTGTCCAGAGCTGTCCAAAGATTGAATGGCTTGCCTATGGAAATAATGAGCTTTTCATCCCTAAATTTAAGTCAGTATCTGCTTGGTAGAGATTTTGGAGCTGGACTCTGAGCATCAGCCAAGGGATTCTCAACTAGGGCAGTACATTCTCTTCTAGGTGTGTTTGGAAGTGTGGATGAGTGGCTTTGGTTGTTACAGTGACCGGGTAGATAAAACATGTCTAGGTAACCAAGTTTCTTTTAAGATCTACTCTAATAACAGCAAATTCAAAGGTGTGTGACTTTTCTTTTTTAAAAGCACCTTTAAAAAGATATGGTTACTCATGAATGAAAGCACAGAACTACAAATGGAGTCACTCAGAGGCTGTGATACACAATGGCTCCGTATCTGGTCCTGTAAAGGAATGTTCCCAAACTTGATGAAAAAATAATCTCTGCAGTGCTTGGTAAAAAAGCAGATTCCCAGGTCACGTCCCAGACTGCCTGAATCAGGCCCTCCCAGGGAAACCTTGAAAAGCTCTGTATACGTTTCTGAACCCTGGCTGTGAATGGAATCATACAGGGAGTTCAAAAAAGTCTGATGCCATGGCCTTGCTCCCAGAGGCTGGTGTAGCTGTCTGGGTTGGAGGGCTGGATTTATTTCTTTTTTTATTTTTTTTAAAGGTTTTTATTTATTTTTGACAGAGAGCGAGACACGAGCTGGGGAGGGGCAGAGAGAAAGGGAGACAGAACCTGAAGCAGGCTCCAGGCTCCGAGCTGTCAGCACAGAGCCTGATGTGGGGCTTGAACTCACGAACCATGAGATCATGACTTGGGCCAAAGTTGGATGCTTAACCAACTCAGCCACCCAGGCACCCCTAGAGTGCTGGATTTCTTAAGGCTCTCTAGGTGATTCTGCTGTGTAGTCAGAGCTGAGAACCATGATTCTAAGTGATTCTTATACTGAATCATAATGGGTAATGTGTATTGAAGAATTAAGTGTTCGTTGATGGTCTGATTGATTGTTAGCACAGGCACTAATGAGCTGCGTGTAGGATTAAGGAGTATATCTTTATTGGAGGATCAGGAATCTTTAGGCCTAGGTTTGACTAGTAATAGGGACCTGATGTCATTTGCACAATTTTACCAGCATTGATTAAAGTGACCAATGCTACATCAAACTTGGGGTAACCTGGGTGGAGTGTGAGAATGAGGGGTTGAGGGGTGATGCTTCCCAGTGGGGAAGAGATTTTTTTTTTATAACTGACATTGCTCACAATTGCAGGTGCATAGTGATAATAGAAAGTAGGCCAGTGTTTAATCAGCTTTATTATTGCTTTTAAACTCCCCTGGGGCACCTGGTGGCTCATTTGGTTAAGTGTCAGACTCTTGATTTTTGCTCAGGTCATGATCTCAGGGTTGTGAGATTGAGCCCCGAATCAGGCTGGAGCCTACTTGGGATTCTTTCTTTCTCCCTCTCTCTCTGCCCCTCCCCTGCTTGCACTCTCTAAGTAAGTTAGTAAGTAAGTAAGTAAATAAGTAAATAAGTAAGTAAGTAAATAAATAAATAAATAAATAAATAAATAAGCTTTTTATTTTAGGATAGTTTCAGATGTACAAAAATGTTGGGGAGATAATACAGAAGGGTTCTGTACATCCTGCATCTATTTACTGTATTGTTAACATATCACATGATGTGATAAATTTGTCACAACCAATGAATCAATATTGATAGATTAATTAGAGTTGATATTTTACTCAGGTTTCCTTAGTTTTTACCTAATGTCTTTTTCTGCCCCAGAATCCTATCCAGGATACAACATTATAGATCATATATCATCATGTCTCTGTAGGCTCCTGTAGAGTGTGACAGTTTCTGATGCTCTTCTTCTTTTCAATGGCCTTGATGGTTTTGAGGAACACTGGTCTGATATTTTAATTTAAGCAATGATCCCTGAGAGAAGAGAAACAAATGAGGTAAGCCTGATTGTTCCAGGTTACTGTTTAGAGTTTCCAGCACAGAAGGGGAAACACATAATACAGTAGTCTTCCTGAGTTGAGGAACTAATTCAGAGTTCAGGGAGACCAAATTTGCAGAAAGTCTGAGGGCAGAGTACCAGGGAAAGGAAAGTTGCACAAAGAAGAAAGCTAGAGAGAATTCAGGGGATTCCTCTTGCATCTTCAACTGAGTACTGATCAGGGCATGTAAGTGAAGAGACCATTCAAGCCCAGGAGAAGAACCACTGGAAATGAGCAAGCAGAACAATTACTACAGCTTACACAGCTCATATTAATGAATGGCTTTGGTTTCCATGCTAGAGTGGCAAAAGCTCTGAGCACACTGGACACTGAGTGGAGTCCTCTGAAGGGTATTGCTTAAATAGAGGGGTCAAATTGTTCCCAGATTAAGGGTGCATTGGGTCCACTGAAAGAAACTGAAAATCAATCCTTGAAAAAATCAAATTGTTTCCAGGAAATTTAACAGTGTCCCTGAATAAAGACCAGAACTATATAAAGGAATACACAAACATTCCTGTATCTAACAACATAAAAATCACAGTGACATCTCATTAAACATTATCAGGCATGCAAAGAAGCACAAAACTATAATCCATAATAAGTAGAAAAATCAATTTATTAAAAACAGCTCCAGATATGGCACAGATGATAGAATTACTAAACAAAGACATTCAGACAACTATTATTAATATACTCCATGTGTTCAAGAAGGTAGTAGAAAATGTGATGAGGGCAGCTATGAAAGAATTTTTTAAAGACCCAAGTTAAACTCTAGAGATGAAAAATGCAGTGTCTGGGATGCAAAATACATTATATGGGATTAACAACAAAATAACTCAGGAAAAAAGATTAGTAAACTTTAAGACATAATAGAAAGTATCCAAAATGAAACACAAAGAGAAAAGATTGAAAAAAAGAACAGAGTATTGAGTTGTGGGTCAAAATCAAGTGGCCTGGTATATGTATAATTAGAGTGCAAGGAAAAAAAAAGCTGGGGAGGGTATAAAAATAACTGAAGAATTAACAGCTGAAAGATTTTCTAAGTATGATGAAAATTATAAACCTGCAGGTTAATATGTTTACATATGGAGCTAGTTATGATACAAAATGAAGATTCTGAACTCAGGAATAGCCGGATGTACGTTCCCAACCAGTTTTGCAATGCCTTATCTGTGCTGACTTGGTTTACTTAAGCTAAGCTTCAGTTTCCTTATCTGAAAAGTAGAGATTAAAATTGCACCAAAATACTCGTTTTTTCATGGTTTTTAATAGAAAAATATTTGCAACAACTTAATGTCTATCTGGAAGGCATGGCTAAGTTAATTATGGTACAGCTATAGCATGGAATATTATGCTGATGATAAAAAAGAGGAATGTCTATAAGAATTGGTATGGAAAGGTCTCCAAGAATACTGCTGTGTGAAAAAGCACATCAGAAGGTATAATTCCATTCGGGTATTCGAAAACCTTGTATAGATAGACACATACTTGTGTCCAGATACACACAAATGGCACCGGAGGGATGCTCGCCAGATTGCCTCTGAGAGAGAGTGAAGTGTGAGAGAGGGCCAGTCTCTTCCATGTTTATCTCTGTAAACCTCTGCATTGCTTACATGTTTTACAGTGACTGTGAGATAATTTTTAAAAGAGGGGAAACAGAAGCAACCTGGTTGTGGGAGTGTGTCCCATCTACCTGTGCTGAAGGATGGAGGCTGAATGCAAGGCTCAAAGGTCAGGTGGACTGGTGACAGTGTGAATTCAAGGAAATCATTCCCCTGCTGAAAATCCTTCTGTGACTCCCTGGTACCTGGGAAATAAAATCCAAGCTCCTGAGCAGGGCTCATAGGAGCCCATCTAATCAGGCCCTGCCTCATTTTTCTGGGTTTATTTCCTGGAGTTGAGCACACTGGAGAGCTCTTTCCCCCTCTTGCACACTGGCCAACTTTTGGTCATTCTTCTGTACTTGTATTATTTAGTACACCACCTCTTTGCTTTCTCTCTCCCTGCCCCTAACCATTTACTCCTATGCTATCTCTCACCTATACATACCTCCAGATTGGAATTTATTCAGTGTAGTGCTGCTGTGTAATCACATGTGCATTTAGACAAAGGGGACTGATAATATTCAGTTTTGAGATCTCAGTGCCTAGTGCAGGGCCTGGTCTATAGCAGGTGCTGAATGAGTGGTGAATGAATGAATGAATGAACAGAGATTTATTTATATCTATTAGTAATAGCATTTATCAGGTAAGTCTTATATTGGAAGTACGGACTGATAACTTTTTAAATTGCTTTAATGATTTCATCTCTGAGAATAAAGAACGCAACAAGGAGAACTTTGGCCTGGATATAAGTCTGATGTGAAAGTTGTATTAATTTTCTAGGACTACCATAACTAAGTATCGCAGACTATGGGGCTTAAATAATAGAAATTTATTTTATCACAGTTCTAATGACTAGAAATCCAAGACCAAGGTGTCAGCAGGTTTTCTTTCTTGTGAGGCTTCTCTCCTTGCCTTGCAGATGGCCACCTTCTTGCTGTGTCCTCGGATGGTCTTTCCTCTGTGCATGTACACCCTGTGTCTTTTTCCTGTTCTTATAAGGACATCAGTCATACTGGATTAGAAACAACACTAACAGCCTCATTTTAACTCAATCACTTCTTTAAAGGCCCTCTCTCCAAATAAAGTCATATTCTGAGGTACTGGGGCCTAAGACTCTAACATATGAATTTCAGAGGATCACACCTCAGCCCATAACAGAATTGCTCAAAACTTCAGAAGGAAATAGCCATTGTATTTTGGAGTTGGTGACATTAATAGACAGTATCATAGGTGTTAAATGTGTAAACCTGTAAGAAGACAGATTTAAGACAAAGACCATTCAAATAAAATCACACAGCTAGAAACTCTACCCAGGCAGATACTGTGCAACAGTTTTATAGGCATGCAATATGAGGTAGTGAGACCATCATCATCGTATGTATTCCAGAAGAAGGATCTCTACATTGGGTAGGAATCATGCCAGATGACCTCTCAAGCTCTTTCCAGTTCTCCGTCTTTTAATTCTATGTTACTCAGATGCCAGATTGCAAGATGGGGAGATAAGGTGAAATTCAAATCCAATCTTTTCTAAATGAAATGGGAGGTGAAAAAGGAGCCCTCTGAAAACCAAAAGTGAAGGTGGGAGAAACTGACGGGGACCGCCCACCCAGGGGGTGAAAATACAGGCAGCCAGGGGTGAGGTGGGCTTGCTTTGACTCTTGGCATGCCCCTGGAAATACCACTAGCTCCTGTGGTCTTACTTAAGAAAGGCTTGTTGCATATTTTTGATGTCTTTGCTCTGGTGCCAGTGAGGATTGAGCCCTCACAGAGATCTTCTTCTATTGCTTCTGCATTGCCTGGTTAGTATAGTCCTTGGAGGCATGCACCTTCTGACTATCTGAAGAGGTACACTCTTGCTTTTCCTATTCAGAGCCATAATGTGAATTGGGATGAAGTATCGGATGCCCATCGCACTTAATCTGTGTTAAGAATCTGTACTTTGAAAGGAATATTGGAGCTGTTGGGAGACAGTCTGCAGGAAACAGGGCTGCTTTCTTATGCAATCCATACTGATTCCCCACCCCACTTTCTTTTCTTTTCTTTTTTTTTTTTTATTGAACTGGTTACTCAGTCATACTAAACATGGAATAAAGTGAAATATATAAATATATAAAACTCAGAGTGCACGGAGTCTTTTCACTGTCAAGCTGGCTCAGATGTTCTCAAAGTTTATCAGAGAGCTTGGTTGCCCTGGTGAAAATAGCATTGTGCAGTGAAACAGAAAATAAGATGTCATGGCAAACTAAACATCTTCACTTTCTGGACAAATATCTGAGTTGACTGGACCATAGAGAGAAGCCGAGGAATGACCAGAGTGGGGACGCCCAGCTTCCCTGCCCCACGCTTTGGGCCTCCCTGAGGTTCAGGTGAGCACCGACACCTGGCTCCTGCTAAAAGTTCTGGCAACTTATGACCAGCTCAAGTCTATACTCAGGCGGCTCTTTTGTTTGTTGTGAAAGTGAAGATGTTTAGTTTGCCGTGACATCTTATTTTCTGTTCTACTGCACAGTGTTATTTTAACCAAGGCACCTCCCTACCTCCCTGATAAACTCCCTGGGACTTGATATCTGTAAATGACTCCCATTAAAATGAATGGGTATTAAAATCATTCTGTGTGTGTGTGTGTGTGTGTGTGTGTGTGTGTGTGTGTGTGTGTAGAAAGGAGAGGGTGAAAAGTCTAGGGAAGGGAAGGGAAGGGAAAAGTCAGGTACATCTACATTCACTTATTAGCTTGTTATTTAATCTGTGTGCAACCCCCATCTAAAAGTGGGGATAACAATGCTACTGACCTCAAGGGGGCTTTTATGAGGATCAAATAAAATACTTGGATCATACCAAGCACCCCCTAAATAAAATCAAATGAGTACTGGCACAATTAAGCACTCCTTGCGTGTTAACTGTATTTTATTATTTACAAAAATGTAAGGAGGACAAGTAGGACAAAAGAGCAAATTTTTAAAACTAAAGAACACATTGGAGATGAGAGGAAAGATCTTATTTCTTAGCAAAGATTATATCTATGAAGCCAGATTCACTCATTTATTTGTTCATTCATTCAACAAACAAGGGCAAACACGTATGAAGCACTAACAAAAGTAGGTAATGCAGGAAGGTAGTAAAAACTGTCGGTGCTCCACTAATATCCCCGTGAGTCCTTTACTGTTTTCCTGCATGCTATTTCCTTGGATACTTTCATCCCTAACAGCTAGAACTTGGGCCTTTTTGTCAGAGGAGTTCCCTCAGGTACCTTAAAACTCATTTTGCCAGAGGCCCCCAGAGCACCTAAGGTGCTTGCGGATTTTCATCCCATTGGGAGCAGATCTTGACTGAGGGATGACACTCTTGTTTCCCTTCCTTCTTTTCCTTGGTCCCCCTTCCCCAATCCCTTACTAGTTTTTCCTGACACCATATCCTAATGAATCAGTTTAGCATGGATTCTTATCTCAGACTCTGTTTCTTGGGAATCTAGTCTAAGACAAGAGTGTCTCCAACTTATAATTTGCTGTTTTTTTTTTTAAAAAAGGTTTGTAAATCAATTTGGAAATAAAAATGAATTATTTTGTGGGGAATATATTAGAATTGTTAGAATCCACAAAGCTTATTTAACTCATCATGTAATTAAAATATTGAGCATTTGCAGAATGGGGGAGAAAGCAAAACGAGAGCAATAACACTAAAAAGCAGAGTTTTCCTTGAGCCTCAGTTTGTGAGGGAGTTTCTAGGAATTTCCAGGAATGTGAGAAGCTGCTAAAACTGGCTTTTTTTTGTCTAATCTTTCTTTCCTTCCCTTCATGTAAATGCTCCACAGATAAGCACCATTCTTCCCTTTCAAAGCAATACAGTCTTTCTGATAACAAATATTTCTGATAAAAATAGGGAGGAGGAGGCCTGTAGGAGGACTTATGGGAGGGAAGGAAGAGAGGAGGAAAGGGAAGACATATTCTTTGGGTCAGAATAGGGGTTAAAAAAAAGACAAAAAGAGGAGAAGGGATTTAAGAGAATGCCTGTAAACATGGGGAGAGAGGTGTAGAGGGAGGAAGTCATCAATCAGTGCAGAAAGGCAAAAAAGAACAGGTGTATGTCCTGAAGTGGCCACCAGAGGAGGTTATGGAGAACTCAAGAACAAGAAATTGAGGGTAGAGAGAAAAGTGTTCTCGAAAGGCATGAGGAGGATTGGAAACCTTTTCCTGGATATCCTCTCTCCCATTGCCTTACCCTTTGTGGTCTAGAGCTCAGTCTCTTTCAGTGGATCCTATTCACCCTGTTCAGAGACCTACAGGTAATGTAAAGGAATTCTGAATCTCTTTTCCTCATGGATTTTTGAGCTCTTTTCATACTGTTTGACTGGCAGCCAACTGGCAATACATGAATGAGTCTAGTTGAGACCAGAAGAATCATGCAACTGAGCCCAGCACAAGTTGCCAGCCCACAGAATCATGAATGACATAAATAGTGGTTTTAAACCCCGAGTTTTGGGGTGGTTTGTTTTACAGCAAAAGTGTCTGATAAAGTATTGCCCATGATAATGCATTAATTATCATAAAAAACATAATCATGACAATGCAAATATATTATATTAATTTAGATTAATGTACATACATTAATATATATTAATACAAGAGATGTATTAATATTACTGGAAAGTAAAACGATTATAGTTTGAAATGAAGTTTTTAGCTTTTCATTTTTTTATTAGTTCCCTAGTATCTACAATCAGCTCAGAGTCTTTCATTTAATCACCAACACACTCACATTTAAGGAAGAAGGGTTTAGACCTGACTTTTGCAACTGTGGAGAACCTTAAATATTGGCACTGTGTGGTTCAGGGTCAGTATTTATTCCTTAACTCTCCATCTAGACATTCCTCATGCACTGTCCCTTGTGTCAGGAGGGTCCAGTGAGAAAAACAGAACCACATTAGTTATTTTGACAGAGGGAATTTAATATAAGGAATCAGATAAACAGTAATTGGAGGACTTAAAAGGTCAACAAGGAACCCTGCAGTTAGAAGCCACAAACCCCAAAAGTTAGGAGGAGACAGTGGTAGAGCTCTAAGTGATTGGAAACTAGAAGCTGGGAGGAGCACTGTGGAGGACAAGGATAGTGCCTGGATAGTGTTGATGCATCTGCAGGGATGTACTGAGACTATGTCTGGAGGGCTGGAAGAAGCTGGAAACTGGAACCTACTGCTCCTGGAGTGAAGACTCATTGCTGGGGCATCCTGATAGAAGCAAGCAAGCAAGCAGGAAGGAAGGAACATAGTTCTGTCTCCCTCCTGCCTTCCAATTGGTAGGACTTAACAGGAATCATTCATTTATGACAAAGAAAACCTGTATTGGATAAAGGAGTACTGATGCATAGGGGCACTTGTACCCCAATGTTCATAGCAGCACTCTCAACAATAGCCAAATTATGGAAAGAGCCTAAATGTCCATCAACTGATGAATTGGTAAAGAAATTGTGGTTTATATACACAATGGAATACTATGTGGCAATGAGAAAAAATGAATTATGGCCTTTTGTAGCAACGTGGATGGAACTGGAGAGTGTGATGCTAAGTGAAATAAGCCATACAGAGAAAGACAGATACCATATGGTTTCACTCTTATGTGGATCCTGAGAAACTTAACAGGAACCCATGGGGGAGGGGAAGGAAAAAAAAAAAAAAAAGAGGTTAGAGTGGGAGAGAACCAAAGCATAAGAGACTGTTGAGAACTGAGAACAAACTAAGGGTTGATGGGGGGTGGGAGGGAGGAGAGGGTGGGTGATGGGTATTGAGGAGGGCACCTTTTGGGATGAGCACTGGGTGTTGTATGGAAACCAATTTGACAATAAATTTCATATATTAAAAAAAAAAAAAAAAAAGAAAACCTGTATTTTCCAGAGTTCCAGCACCAGTATCAAAGATCAGCATATAGAAGGGTTTGGAGGTAATATACAATAGTTTAATAACTGTCATTTCCAATCTTTATCTCAAAGACTCCTTGAGCATGGCTTTCTTCTCTTTTCTCTGTGCTCACCTCAGATGTCCTAGACTTGTCACAGCAAAATCTCCAAGCACAAAGTTGATGCTTAACAACTTTTGGTTTAACAACTAAATATGAGACTGTAGAGTTACCTTTTTTGGGTCAGATGCTGTACTGAGCACTCTTTATGTTTATCTTCTTCGATACAATAACCATATAAGGAAGAAAATTCTATTTCTCTCTCCTTGTGCCAGTCAGTGTCTAGTCAAGAAAACAGAAATCCACCTAGGTATTTCAAATAGAGGAAATTGGTTACAGAAAATGGGTTACAAAAGTTGTAAGGTCTGGAGGAACAAAAGGGGAAGATGATGCTACCCAGAGCCCATTGGTGTGTTCTCACTACTGAGGTTGATGGGGCTTTACTGCTGTACCCCTTTGCTGGGTAGAACCACAATGCTGCTGCTCAGCACAAGGCATGGATGCCTCACCCTCCACTGTTGCTACAGCAACTGCCTCAGCTGTAGTGTCACTATTGTAGGGACCTGTGGTTACCTGCTGTTGCAGCTGCAGCAGTCCACACTATTTCAGGACACTATGGTCACCTGCAGTAGCCTCCAGTCCCAATATGGTCACTCCTAGATCCAGAAGCAGAGAAAGAGCTGCATTCTTCTACCTGTCTTCTGATCTCTGGCCAGTGCCTCCCTTTGGTGGCTTTTCACAGAAGTCAGCTGACAAGGGAGTTTTGAAAGTGTAGTTTTCAAGCATCTAGTCCTGGCCATATATAGAAGAGTACAAAAGAACAAGTGTGAGGCTGAGGGCCCAAGATTAACATCTGGAACATCCACCCTTTTGGCTACTCAGCATCTGTATATACTTTTCTACTTTTTTTAAACTTTCACCAGCAATGTCAACAAACTCATGCTTCCATTTACCACAATGTGGTATCCCTTATACAATGAATATACTTTTTAAAAATATATTTATTTTTGAGAGAGAGAGAGAGAGAGAGCACAATTTGGGGAGCAGCAGAGAGACAGAGGGAGACACAGAATCCAAAGCAGGCTCCAGACTCTGAGCTGTCAGCACAGAGCCTGACGTGGGGCTTAAACCCATGAATGGTGAGATCCTGACTTGAGCTGAAGTCAGATGCTCAACTGACTGAGCCACCCAGGCTCCCCTAAACCAATATACTTTTAATCTCTTCCCAAAAGGAGAAATATAAAGTTCAAGTGGTTATCCACCTCTGGTATGTACCTCAATTGGCCCAAATCCAATATTTTGCTCATCTTACTTGGTCCAACAGTCTTATAATCCATTTCCACGTATACTTCTCAGGGTTTTGCCAATATAAGTGAACAAAATTTTGCACTTATTTAGGCATATAAAGCTGTATCCTTCAAGGCCAGACGTTAATCTTTGGCCCTTAGAACACTTTTCCCTTAGACTCTGACTCTGATATTGGTTATAAGTCTGGAGGCCATGAAGTTTGGAGAGAATGAATCTTGAGAACTGCAACCTCTTTTAAGGAAACTGCTTTGGGTGAAGTTATTAAAAGAATCTTCTTGAGGGGCATCTGTGTGGCTCAGTTGGCTAATTGTCCAACTCTTGATGTCAACTCAGGTTGTGATCTTGTAGTTCATGAGTTCAAGCCTGAGTCAGGCTCTACACTGACAGTGTGAAGCACTGTCTCTCTCTCCTGTCTCTAAATAAATAAATAAATAAATAAATAAATAAATAAATAAATAACCTGAAAAAAAAAAAAAGGATCTTCTTGTAAAGGAAGACAAGTCTTCTCAGCTAGAGGAGGAAGGAGTGTTCCTATTGACAAGGGGACTTGGGGGATCAGGAATTTCTCAGATTTGCATGAGTCTATCCAGATGGCCCCATTCCAATTCTCAGGCTCCCAGCCACTCCTTCCCAATCAATCCTCAAACTCTCACATAAAATCTGATGAGCTCATGAACTGAAATTACATTGCAAATCTCCAACCTATGGGGTAGAATTTTGGGACTATATCCCTCCTGTGGCTGCAAAGATAAGAGATCCCTTTAGGCCATCACAGAAGCTCTGGTTCTGTGACCAGAACGAGCTATTAAAGCCCTAAGCATGTCATTCTCTTTGTGCAGTGTCTCCAGAAAAGTCAGTCACAGACACCCCACCCCTGGTCTTATAGTCATCATTCTCACCATCACACCCACCCTACTGTTATGATGATCACTATCATTCTTGCAACAGCCCATAATTACCCTCCAGGGCCTCCATAGCAAGTGCCTGCTGCAGCCACTCCCAGAGTCAGAAGCAGAAAAATGACCCTCTTTTCTTGTTGCTTTCAATCTCCCTCCAGAGTCTCCCGTTGGCAGAGACTAACCTGCCTGCAGCTAGCATAAGAGGGTGAAAAAAAAAATGTGATTTTTAGGTTTCCTGCTTTGGCAGTACAGAATAGAACTAAAAGGCCAATTGTTGGACTGAGGGCCAACAAGTTATTGTTATTATCTCCATTTTAAAGATGAGGAAACTGAGGCTAGAGCACTTACATAACCTTCCCCAGGACGTAATAAACAGAACTCATAATAGAGATAAGACATCCTGAACTTTCTAAATCCAAGTATGTGGTCTTTTCACGTTTCCAGGAACCAGTTGTTCAGAGAATCTGAAAAATAACATGAATTTGAACATTTCCAGTTTCCCTGTTCCATTTTAGATTCAGCAGTCATTGTTCCTAACTGATTTGGATACATTGATAGGCCTCCTTGCCATCAGCAAAGGTTGAAATTATGCAGGGATGGAAAAGATGCAGTAGCACATTAAGAGGCAACCATATTACAGTGGTTAAAGCCATAGACTGCCTGGGTTTGTAGCCCTGCTCTATGACTTATTCGTTATATAAATTTGAGCAAGTTATGCAACATCTCAGTGTCTTTGTTCCTTCATCTGTATAATGGTGATAATACTCCTTGCCTCCTATTGTTGGTATGAGGAATAAATGAGTTAATCTATGTGGAGCTCAAAGAATAGTTAAATCTACTTGTTATTAGTGGGGTATTTAATTGTGTTTGACTACTAAGAAAGTCCTAAAGACAGAGAATTTATTTTCAGTGTCTTTCTCAGAACCAGTTGTGTCAACTGAGAGCTCTCAATAGAGAGTTTTAGATGCAGATCCTAAAACTATTCCCAAAGTGAAAGGCAAGGGCTAGGTGGGGATGGTTGGGAGGAAACCCAGCTATTCCCAAGAAACAGGAGAGACTTGAGGGAGAAGGAAGCCTGGAATGAAGGTAAGGGCCCACCATTAATGAGAGAGCCAAGGAGGCCAAGTGCAGCTGTGGACTGAGGCCATACCTTGTGCCCAACCTGGGGGAGAAGAGCTGAAAAAGCTGCCTGCTTTCTGGGTGATAAGGGGCACCCAAGGGGCACTCTGGCATTGGGAGCTGTAAAAAATAGAGCAGAACCAGGAAGAGAAGCCATATCCCTCAGACATCCTGGCCAAGATGCAGTCTGGAGTGAAGGGCTGTGTGAACTGTCAGACCTCTAAGACTTATCCCCTGGCTGTGTAAGTCTAAGCCTTGTGATTCTGTGTTGTAGCTGGCATTGTTTATCCCTTACTTCTTATTCTTTTTCTCAGTCAACAGTTATTCATTAAGCAACAACTTATATGTCAAACTGCTTTGGGATCCTAATACTATTCCCATATTACAGATGAGGAAACTGACATGCAGACAAGTTAGATAACTTGCCCCATCACACAGGAAGATTTGTAGGGGAATTCTTATTACCTCTACAGCTTACTTTTCCCAAGCCGTATTCTCTTAGGAATCCCTAAGTCTTCACTGGGGTAGCAGAGAAAGTAGGAATGAGGTCTGTTTACTGGAAATTGTGTCACACTTACTCAGGCAATTGACCAATGGGGAAATCATGAGGCAATGCTTCTCATTATCAAGTGGAACTCTCCCTGTCTTTGAAAGCTTTGGTCTGAATACATTTTGTGTGTGCATGTGAAGGACAAGAAAATATCCAATAATGATGTAACTGGGTTTTCCTGGAAAGTCTAGTAGCCTCTGCTTTCGACCCAGTAGAAAACCTGAAATGCACCAAACTTGCTTCAGAGGGACATGCCACAGCAGAGTTTGGCTCAGACCCTAGTCCTAGGTGAAGGAAGGGGTGCTACTCTCTGCCAGTTCTACGTCTGTTTTATTATTCATAGTACCTGGCTGATCGTGCAAGATAGGGTTAGGAAGGTCAGCACGACATTAATATGTTGAATTGGGAGATGGCATGGACTGGAGATGGAACCTGTCACACCAGAGTGATTCTTATTGAGGGGGCTTGATTTGATATTAATATTAATTTGATGTTTCTTCCCATCTTCAAGAAATTTGTCCTGCCCAGATAGGAGAAAGCCTGAATGCTAGCCTCATGCAAAGCAGTAAGGTATGTTGGATTTTATGGTGGGGGTGGGGAGTTGGGGGTGAGTGAAAGGAGGATCAGAGTATCTAAAATATTTAGTGTGAGGCTCTACCATGGATGTTTGGGAAGGTATGTATGGAGCCTTTACTGGAAATTAAACAGGTTCCACATTTCTGCCCAAATATATAGTTCTCAAGTATGTCTATCTACTCAAAAGCATTCTTAACCCTATCCATCAATCAGTTCAAGAAACTTCTGTTTACTGTGCAGTAAATACACAAATCCAATTTGTATATTTAGCAGAGTAAATTTGACATTACCGTAAAAGAAAAAAAAAGCCTTCAGCTTGCACATGCATCAGAATCACCTTGAGGGCTTGTTAAAACCCAGATTCTAAATTCAGTGGGTGTGGAATGGGGACTGAGAATTAGCATTTCCTTTTTTTTTTTTTTTTGATTAAAAATATTTATTCGTTTTTTTTTAATTTTTTTTTCAACGTTTATTTATTTTTGGGACAGAGAGAGACAGAGCATGAACGGGCGAGGGGCAGAGAGAGAGGGAGACACAGAATCGGAAACAGGCTCCAGGCTCTGAGCCATCAGCCCAGAGCCCGACGCGGGGCTCGAACTCACAGACCGCGAGATCATGACCTGGCTGAAGTCGGACGCTTAACCGACTGTGCCACCCAGGCGCCCCAAAAATATTTATTCTTATACTGATCATAATTTACAGTTTTTGATGAAAATATATTCAATTTTTATACACTTTAAATACAGTAACATTTTATTTTATTTTTAAAATGTAATTTATTGTCAAATTGGCTAACACACAGTGTGTTCAGTGTTCACTGCAAAGGAAACAACAAAACTAAGAGAATTAATGTTTCTAACCAGTTTCCAGGTGATGCTGATGCTGCTGGTCTGGGGACCATAATCTGAGAACTACTGGCCAATACAGATGAAAGTTTCAGCCACCTGAGTTATGAGATCTGAATGATGCTGAATAGCTATTCTCACTGGCTTCTTCAACTGGTGAAATTTTGTTCTTCCCTGGCTGCTACTGTATCTAGGCTTAGGGCAGCAGCACTTGGGCTGCAGCAGTGAATGGGCTCATGATATTGAGCCTGGCGGTCAACAACTGATGCCAGACACAGCCCAGCATTCTGGTTTGAGGTAAATTTCCTCAGATCACACTGAGAATTGGCAGCTTCAGGACCCTGGAGGCCCTGATTAGAAACATGCCTTGCTGCTCATATGATAAACTTAGATGTTATGCTAAGATTCAAAGTTGCTTCTGGAGTATGAGCTTCCCAAAGTCAGGGCTGTGTCCCTCCACATCTGTATGCCTAACACAGAGCCTGGGAAGGAGTGGGAACTACATAAAAGTTTGTCAAGGGAAGTTTCCCCCTCATGTGCCCCTCAGGCCAAAGCTTAGCCCTGTCCACACTCCTGGGCCCTGCTGAGATTCAACAGAGCTGGCCTCTGTTGGAGTTGGAGGTACCACCAGCATCTGGTTCTCTGTTCCTTTCAGCAATTCCGGACATTTCTGCTGCCCCCAACCTCCAATAGTTACACTCTTCTTAGGAGAAGTGACATGGGTCACTTCTTCCTTCATGTCTTTCCAAGCTCTCTCCCTTCCTGGCTGGTGTGGAGGTCCTGAGCTGAGATGGACAAGCCTCAGATGGAAGAAAGTCTAGATTGTCAGAACACCACACACAGGACAGCTGCTCTGGAGAGTTGCCCAACTCACTTGAGTGAGAATAAATTTTGCTGGTGTCTTGACCCTGAGATTTAGCTCTTCTCCAGGACTTGAGATTTTTAGCTCCTGGTGCCTTGTTTTGAATTTCTCTGCTAAAGGCAGATATTACCTTCTGGGTTTTAGATTCAGCCTGAGGTCAGATCAGGTACGCTTTGCCTGCTTCACCAAAACCTGGAAAACAATGTGAAGTCGTCATTTGTCATGTTGTGTAATGACTACTTCCATTTGATGGAGAGTGGGACTCAGTATGTTGTTTCTCCTCCCAGACACTTGCATATTATACTCTTTCCCTGTAATTAGAGGGAGGAGAAGGGGGGGGGAGGGTCACTGGGAAGGAGGAAAAGACAGAGAGAAATGAGACTTTTCTGTGGATTGAAGAAGTTTTAGGCATTAGTGATCATATGGACATGTGAGGAGATTTGGAGGGATTAAGGAACCTTCTTAGCACCCATGAAATTTGATATACCTACTTGTAAGTGTTGTCTTGAAGGCAGGATTGTTACAAAAATAAAAGAGGATTCCATGCTTGAAGCAAAAGCAACACACATTTGTTTCCTTCTCCTGCTTCCTGCAAGTTAGTTACTAACCTAATTTCCCAGATGAGATCACTTTGTCTAGAGACATGATGAAACTTGCCCAAGGTTACATAACTAGAAAGTAGCGCAGCTGGAAGTCCCACCTCTGTATAGCTCCATGTGTACCACTTTTTCCGTGCTTTACCTTGGCAGAACTTGCTCATCTTGGGACAAAACCTAATAGCCCCCAAGCATCATCCTGTCTGCAATCCCTGGAAAGGGATACAGCTGGCATATCTTCCCAAGGTCCGGAACCTGCCTGGCTGGGCGCAAGCCCTCAGATCCCTCCCTTCAACTCCTCCTTTGATGCTGCCCTGTCTTTCCCACTGACCCAGAATGTGTCAGGACAAGATTCCCCTTTCACCTTCCCCCGCAAACCAATCCCTTGTATCTACAACTCAAGGCTTGAGCTGCCAGGACTCTTGAGGAAATGCTCCCACACAGTATACCAGCATACTGGGCTATAGTATACCTATACTGATCACTGCTCCCCTCCACCCCAGCTTGGGGTGGAGCTCCCCCACCACATGGTGCTTCTGGCATGTGCAACCTCATCTAATCATCCTCAGTATGTCATGCATACACTGTCATCTCTCTGTACCATGCCATTAAAAGGGCCCGAGAATGCTCTGGAACACGTTCTACCTGCTGAGAGGAAAAAGCTGGTAGAGAAAGAGGCTGTGATCTGGGGAGAAAGGAGATGTAATTGATAGATAATAGATAAAAAGTTTTTATACATTACAAAGTACTATAGATGCTCGTGTTAACACTTGTGTGCATAATGACCTTTTTGCGATCTGTATCTTGCTTCCTTTCAATGAATTGCATTTTGGCTTGTTTTCCAGAGTAGCACTTACAGACTTACCATGTTCTTTTTAGTGATTACATGTGGCTCATCCTTTGTTAGTACTATATTTTACTTAATTGGTCCCCTATTGATGGATGTTTAGATTGTTGCAGGGGTTCTTTTGCTATTGTAAATAATCTTGCAATGAGCATCCTTACACATATGGTTCTCTTTTGTTTCTTTTTCTTTCCTTTCTTCCCCCACATTTTCTGAGTATAGATATAGGATAAATTCCTAGAAATGTAATTTCTAAGTCAAAGTGTATGTTTGTTTTAAATTTTAGTAGCTACTTCTAACTTTAGAGGCTTTAAAATGTGTATAGTTCACCTTATTAATCTTTCCCATAATGGTTTATAGATTTTGTGCCATGCTTAGAGAGGGCTTCTGTCTATAAAAAGTTTCCTTCTTGTGCTTTTATGGTTTTATCTTTTTGATGTTTAAATCTTTGCCCCATCCAGAATTCAAGTTAATGTAAGGAATGAAATAGATATCAGGTTTTATTTTTTCCCAAACAGCTAGCCAGTTGCCCCAACACTGTTTATTGAATAATCCATCTTTTTTCTTGCTGAGTCAAAATGCTACTCTTACCATGTACAAAACTCCCACATGTATTGGATCTTTTTTTCCCCCCAATTCTCTGCTCTGTTGTATTAAATTTTCTATTTAATCCTATGCAAGTTTTGTTTTTTTGTTTTTAAGTAGGCTCCATGCCCAGCACAGAGCCCAGTGTGGGGCTTGAACTTAGGACCTTGAGATCAAGACCTGAGTTGATATCAAGAGTCAGAAACTCAACTGACTGAGCCACCCAGGTGCCCGTAATCCTATCAAGTTTTGATTACTGTAGCTTGATTATGTATTTTAATATGTAGTTGAGTTAGTCTCCTCCATTACTCCTCCTTTTTCAAAGATTTTATGGCTATCCTGCCTTATTTAATTTATAGGTAAACTTAAATATGATTTATTAAATAAAAAATGATGCAGATTTTTGACTGGCATAACACAGAATGTAGAGATCCACGTGGAGGAATTAACTTCATTCATTAATCTTGCCATTCACTAGGAAAGCATTCCTTTCTATTAAAATATTTGTTGTTGTTTTTCTTCAGAAGCGAGTAGAAATTTTTCCTCATAGTGGTCTTTTTACAGTTATTTCAAAATTTATTCCTTTTTGGGGGGATGGGAGTAGAAGGATTATTTTTGGTTGCGATATTAAATGGGATATTTTCACTTTAATATCTTTTCTAATTGGTTATTACTTGAATACAGCAAAACTCATTTTTATGTTAAGTTTGCAGCCATTTATGTTAATAAATTCTCTTACTGTTTCTAATAGTTTTCAGTTGATTCTATTGGATTTTCCACATAACCTAAAACCATGGTACTGTGTTTAGTCCAATGGGAAGTCTTCTAGTCCTTTAACATTAAGCATAATTCTGGCTTTTGAATTATGTATTAATCTTGCACATATATATCAGCATATGTGTGTATGTACATGTTTACCTGTATACACATGCAAACATATCAAGTTAAAATTTCTGTTTCCTTGGAATTTTTATTGTAATTTATATTGAATTTTACCAAATGGTTTCTTTATATCTATTGAGATGATCACTTTGTTTTCATCATTTGACTTGCTAATATAATGAATTATATGAGAATATTTCCTAATATTTAACCCTTATTACATTCTTGAATGATTTCTACTTTTTTATTTAAAGAACTACTATATTTTATTTGCTAATATTTTATTTCAGAATTGTATATCACCATCTGTAGAATGATTAGTCTGTATTTCTTTTTTGTGCGATCTTTGGGAGTTTTTGATAAATATTTTTCTAGTTCCTTTATTAAAAAGGTTTGGAATAATAGTATTGTTAAAATAAAATTGCATATCAGGAGTGAGGAAAGTGGTACATGGGCAGGTTTAGGGAGAAATATGTTTAGAGAAGAATAAATGTGAGTATATGTGTGAGAGAGAGTTTTGAGAGTGTGTATGTGAGTGTGTGAGAGTATGTGAGAGTGTGTGTGTGTACATGAGAGTGTATGAGGGTGTGTGAGAAAGTGAGAGGGTGTGAGAGAGTGTGTATAGCAGTGTGGGTGAGTTTGTAAGTGAGTGTGTGAGAGGGTGTGTATGAGAAAGTGTGTGAGAGTGTGTATGAGATTGTATGTATGTGAGCATGTGTGTGTGTGTGAGAAAGTGTGTGTGTGTGTGTGTGTGTGAGAGAGAGAGTATGTGAGCTTGTTGATATGAGTTTGTGAGAGAGAGAGCGAGCATGTATGTGTGTGAGAGAGTGTGAGTGTGTGTGTGTATGACCCAGGAGGGGCAGGACTGCCATAAGTGGGCCACTATCAGGGGAGAAATGCTGTTGTGTTTCTTGTTAAGGATTTAGGGCATATTCCAGCTGAGCTGAGATCTCCAAACTCCCCTTTAATTCATCTCTATCAATTAAAAAATTTGAGTCTGCACCTTTAAATATTTGTTCATTTACTCGAAATACTTCTGTATTAAGAAACGTCAAAAAGGAGCCTTTTGATTTTTATCTAGTCCAGTGAAATTTCAGATAGCTTGACATCATGTCTCCCCAAAACTTCAAACACCACTGAAGAAATTATAGATACAATTTTGGCTAATATGATAGTTTTACCATTAGGTACCAGCTAAAGTTATAATATATTCCTAGAGTCAGGTTCATTTTAAGTGATAATGAGTATAAAATTATTACTATAGTCTTTTTCAGCTTTATTTTTAGTGCCAATTTCTTGTCAGATCTGACTACTTTGCCACTGTTTTGACCTGGTATGATAGCTGCTGTTGAGCTTGGGTATACAGTGTCCATTGACTCTGTTATTTCTCACTGCTCACATGTGCTTACATTGTTAGTAATGATGATGCAGCCCATACTTCTATTTAATTAGGCTTATTTGATCACATAACACAGTTGATGTGTCTGATAAGTGAGGGCCCTGTGGGGCATTCACTTGCTTCCATCAGGGAACCAGGAGAACCCTTTATGACAACCCTGTGATAAATGGACCAGCGAGGGTGCCAGTGTCAACCCATAAATTAAAAGGGTAAACATATTTCTTATATTTTTAGATTGAAGTTAAATATTGATCATCAGTAATTCATTTTGAACCATTATATATAGAGATAATCCAGGGGAAGATTCTAGAGTTTTCTTCCAATACCTGTGAAGAGGGTATGAGGAGTAGCTGGACTTCTCTCCAGACTTGTGAAAAGTCTATCACTTGCACCTTGGCCAGGACAGACCTTCACACATGCCCTGAGGTAACCACTCCCTCACTGACCCCTTAGGTCCTATCACAGGAGTCTGACCTGGATTAGCAGCCTCAGCATACCTAGGCAGATGGTGGCAACCCTGCAGCAGCTCCATCTTTGTGGGGCCAGGGAGGACTGACCCGAAGGTCACCAGACCACTGCTCCCATGAGCAATGAGTTCCTCCTGCTGAGTTCTGCTTGTCTGCATCTAGACTCCCTCTCCTCTTGACAATTCTATTTTGTTGACACCATACATAAAGGTGACATTACAAGAAAAATTGGGGTCTTCTGACAACTGCTCCTCCAGAGGTTTTTTGTGTTTTTTTTGTTGTTGTTGTTGTTGGTGGTGGTTTGTTTTAGCATTTCTTAACTGTACAGTTACGAGAGGGCCTGAAATGGGATAATTCTACTTTGCAAAAGGGAAGATAGTACCTAATGGCTACAAGAGCAGACTTTAGAGCAAGCTGCCTGGGTTTGCCTTCAGGGTCTGCAACTTACAACCTATGCAGCTTTGAGCAAGTTACTTGACATCTCCAAGCCTCAGTTTTCTCATCTGTAGAGTGGGGAACATTGCCACCATGGTCCAGGACTACTCCTATTTCTTCTTCCTCAGGATGGATGAAAATTATAACCTCTTGCCTCACAGAGTCAATTTCCAAGATGCCATCTTTCCAGACACTCAAGAGAACAGAAGGATGTTTTCTAACCTTTTCTAGTTTTCAAATTGTTCTCAAGGGCAGTACCTGGCAACTTTTTTCCAGTGACTGGGAGATCCAGGAAGACAATGGGATGCTTCTTGTCTACAGACCATGACAGGTATATTGAGACATCACTTTGGGAACATCTGGGAAAGGCTTGCAAAGAGGACATATAAGTAGGAAGCCTGGATGGGAGATTGACTTTCTACGCTGGAGACTCTTAATGATGTGCATTTGATCTTCATTTTCATAGAACTCTAGGATTGATCATCCAAAGTGAATTGTATTCTGAATCCCTTTTGCTACCCACTTGAGTGGAATCTCCTTTTTTCACATGTTATTTTACAGTTCGTATATAGTAATGGAGCCTTCTCTTTAAAGATGTGTATCCAGGGGCGCCTGGGTGGCTCGGTTGGTTAAGCGTCCGACTTCGGCTCAGGTCATGATCTCACGGTCCATGAGTTCAAGCCCCGCGTTGGGCTCTGTGCTGACCGCTCAGAGCCTGTAGCCTGTTTCAGATTCTGTGTCTCCCTCTCTCTCTGCCCCTCCCCTGTTCATGCTCTGTCTCTCTCTGTCTCAAAAATAAATAAACGATAAAAAAAAAATTTAAAGATGAGTATCCAGAAGTTAATGACTCATGATCGCAGGAGAAAAGAGCATTAATGATTAACAGAAGATTACTGCTTTGTGTATACATTTTGACTATCATGGCTAATCACTTGTTAAGATGAACTGTTAGAGTCATTTTTTATTAAACTCTGATGGTTTTGACAATAAAAAATAAATTTAAAAAGGTAGGGGGGACGGAAGCGAGCATTGCTGGGGCCTGGAGGTGGGGAGAAAGTGACTGTGGGAAGAGCATGTCTCGAACAGCACTTGGATTCAGCTCCATCATTTCCAACATGGAAGAAACTTACGTCGATTCCCTGGACCCTGAAAAGCTATTACAATGCCCCTATGATAAAAACCACCAGATCAGGGCCTGCAGGTTTCCTTATCATCTTATCATGTGCAGAAAGAATCATCCTGATGTCGCAAACAAATTGGCTACTTGTCCCTTCAATGCTCGCCACCAGGTTCCTTGGGCTGAAATAAGCCACCATGTATCTCAAGCTGTGGTGATAAAAGTTGTATTGAGCAGGATGTTGTCAACCAAACCAGGAACCTTGGACAAGAGACTCTGGCTGAGAGGACCTGGCAGTGCCCTCTTTTCAGTGAAGACTGGGATAAAGATCTGTGGGAACAGACCACCCCATTTGTCTGGGGCACAGCCAACTACTGTGGCAACAACAGCCCTGCAAGCAACATAGTTATGGAACATAAGAGTAACCTGGCTTCAGGCATGCGTGTTCCCAAGTCTCTGCCGTATGTTCTGCCATGGAAAAACAATGGAAATGCACAGTAAGTGAATATCTATCTCATCAAATGCCAGATCCTAGAAGACTCTTGCTTCTTCCTGCTACCAATGGGTTCTTCATTTTTTTTTTCTCCTAATCTAATTGTAGAAAGATAAACTGTGACTTTCAAACTGAAAAAAAAAAAAAAAAAAAAGGACTATCAAAAAGTCCTTATAAAGCTCTTAGTATACTAAGTACTCTGTCAACATTAGCTGGTTTTAAGCCAGCATGAGGGTGACCTAAAGACAGCGCTCATCGGACTGGTCAGAGGGGTCACCAGGAAGGGGTGTTGGCCTCTGGTCAAGGCCATAGGGTCCTCATCCCAGGATGCCTAGGATGACAAGGTCACTTTAGATTTGTGGGCCTGTTTCTTCCAAACACCCAATGCTGCTCAATAGCTAAGATGCTATTTGCATTTCTGAGCTAACTAATGAAATAGTTCATAGTTGTACAATAACTCTTCATATAAAGCTGCTTTTTTTGTTTACTAACAATTGAGTATTGTATTTTCTAAATAAATGAAAAAGAAAAAAATTAGGGATGGTTTAGTTTCTTTGTAGGACTACAAGAGATACTTATATTTTCAACTTGAAATTATTCTTTATATTTATTTTTACAGTAAATAAGAGAAAATATTTTATTTGGCCTCAGGATAGATAAGAGGCATCAGTGTCAAAAGTTAAAGAAAAATATGTGGGAAGAAAACTCGAAATTGAGAATATTCTACTCAGGAATTGATTTTTTTCAAATATGAATGGGGCAGGCTATTATTCAATTTCCACATTAGCACTAATCATAGAGCACCAGGATTCTATGGAAGCACAGTCTGAATACACTCTGTAAAAATCTTTGTAGTTATTCATGGTAACTACTTATTTTTACTATGTATTTTTTTTATTATGATAAAATACATGTAACATAAAATTTCCATTTTAGCAATTTAAGAGTATAATTTAGTGGCGTTAGGTACATTCATAGTGTCATGCAACCATCACCACTGTCTAGTTCCAGAACTTTCCATCACTCCCAGAGGTAGCTCCATAGTCACTGAGCAGTCACTATTCCCTTTCTGCCTTCCCCCAGCCTGTGGTAATTACTAATCTGCTTTCAGTCTCTGTGGATTTGCTTATTCTAGACTTTTAATAGAAATGGACTTGTACAATTACTATGTATTTCAAAACATTAATACTTCAAGCTGCCTTTGATTAAAGGTGAGGAATTATGTACTCTTCCTCTAAGACCCCACCTAAAGGAATATAATACATTAAGCCACAGGGACAAAGAGATTGGTGAAGATATTAGTGACAAGAGATTTCAGTACGTTTTTAGATGCTGGGAAGTAAATAGAGAAGACACAGTCTGAAGTGTGCATAAATCAGAGAGCCATTTTGTCCAAAGAACCCCAGAGTGGGACTGGGATGCCATGAGGTAAGGTAGGGCCAAAGATAAGAAATTAACCCCCAAAATGAGTATATACCAGTGAACCCCAGTCACCCATCACCCACCACCTTACTTGCAGAATGTCAGTAATGAGGTGTTTACCTCACTGAGGATAAGAGGTTTCTCTCTAGATGGCCCTATGCAGTGACACTTAGGGCTGTCTCAGCAGCCCTGCCTGGAGCACAGACCATGACCAGATGATCCTTGCTTCCAATTATCCTTTCATCACCCATAAGTATGAACAGATGGTGGGGAGTCACCAGAAATTTGAAGAAGGCTTCAAGCAGGAAAAAAAATAATGTGTCTAAAAGGAAGACTAAATCTGAGCAAGATGGATTACTCAGAGAATTTAAAACTAAAACAGTAGCCAAAAAAATACAACCAAACAAAAACAGTTTGGTATCAAAACTGGTATTCTAATCAGTTTCCTCAAAAATGTAGGGGACGATGGCCATGAAGAAAAGGAAGTTTAAGAGAACAAGAGTGAGGTCTTGGAAATTAAAAATATTGCCAAAAATACAAAGGCAATAGATGTTAGAAGATAAAATGGAGAAAATTTCCTGAAAAGGAGAGGGGAAATAGGTGAAAATAAGAACCATAGAGGATATAATCCAGGAGGCCCAACCTTTGACCCATAGTTGTTCTGAGGGGGAACCCAGACAGAGCAGAGAAGAGTAGGTTATTTATGTTAAATGCAAGAAAATATTCCAGAGCTGAAGGATGGAAGTAGAGACTCTTAGTTAAAGTCGCACCAGGTACCTAAAATAATTAATTTAAAAACAGCTTACATTAAGGCATATTATCATGAAATTTCAGAACCCTAGGGATAAAAGACAATCCTAAAAATTTATGGAGCAGAAAGAAAAAGAACCTCTACAAAAAATGAGAATCAGAATGGCATCAAACTTCTCAATAGTGGGTATTGCACACTAAATGACAGTGGTATGGTGTCTTCAAAGTGGTGAGGAAAAATAATTTTCAATCTAGGATTATAATTCAATTAAATGATCCGTCAAAATGAGGAGAAAATGAAAACATTTCATACATGCAAATATACAGACAACTTCTTGTCTTAGGATGTGCTTGAGTAGAACCAGGCCTGAAACCAGAAAAGGAAGTAACCGGATGTGGGGAGAGTATAGTCAACCCTGCAGGGCCATGGAGGAACATTCCAGGAGAGCACCGGGCTGCAGGACCAGACGGTAACTGGTGCCCATTGGAGGGAAGACTCTGAGTAGGGGACCTTCAGGAAAAAGGGGACTCCATACAACACCCACCATGATGAAACGTTCGGAAATCACGTGAGTGTGTTGATGCCAGAAAAACAGCAGGAAATTAGGAAGGCAATTAGAGACATCAGACAAAACAAAAAAACGATGAAGGGAGAAAATGTAGTCACGACGCATTCCTTTGCTTTGCAGAGGACATATTTACTGTGTCATAATGCTGTAAACTACCGATTATGGATTTAACAAAAATAGTGAAATAACTATATTAGGAGGATGTGGACAGGTGAGGAGGGGACAGCCTAAGAGAGTTAAAGAGCTATTAATCTTAACACCATAATCGATAGATAATGTCAACAGTGGATAAATCAGGAAATAGTAGTAGAAGCACATTATCTGGAACTATAGAAACAACCAACAGAAGAAACAGCTTTAAAAAGTTAAAAATGCTGCCATCTGGGGAGCAGGAATGGGGATGGGAAGGGCTAGGATAAAGGACCATTGTTTTCCCTCTTTCTAAAATGCAATTTTAAAAACCATGCATGTATTACATTGATAAAAATAAAGCAAATAATAAAAATCAACTCAAGCTGAGGTATGAGAAAAATATGTAAATGGCATTCAGAAGCCAATTTATTTGTGATTAAGACAGCTATGCTATACAACTGCAGACAATTTTTTAAAATTTCGAGTCCTGTGACAAATGAAAAATGGCTTCCTTAGAAAAGAAGATGAACCCGCAGCCAGCAGAAATAAGCTTCTATCCATTTCCAGAAGAAAATTCATTGCTCATTATGAGAATACATATAGGGTGTCTCTATCAACCTACAACCTGAGTTGTTAAAGTTAAAATTTAACAGTTTTAAAACTTTACAAAGACCATGAAAAGCCTTTATAACGCTGTAAATTGCAACCTGGGTGGAGGCATGAAGTCCACACAAATTCTGGCTTCTTTCAACTTCAAGTAACTCAGCATGTAAATCCTTAGGAATCAAGATGAATCCTAAAAGTGAAATATTTGCACCTTTGCAGAAAAAGCACTTGACTAGCATGTAGGTCAGTAAGAACGGGATTCTAAAGTCCACACACAGCCTGTACGTACACCCAATATGGCCCCAAAAGGGCTTGGGGCTGTTGGAGAAGTTGTAAGCGCTGGGCAAATTGGGCAGGGTTAGATGCCCCTCTCTACCAGAGGGAGCCCTTCTTAGCTCCAAAACACTACAAACATCACAAAGTGTATCAGTCAGTGCAGGCTGCCATAATAAAATACCACACACTGTGTTGCTTAACAGAAATTTATTTTCTTACAGTTTCGGAGGTTAGAAATCTAAGATCAATGTGCTGGTAGGTTTGCTTTCTCCTGAGGCCTCTCTCCATGGCTTGTAGATAGCCATCTTCCTGTGTCTTCACATGGCCTTTCCTTTGTGCTTGGGCATCTCTGGTGTCTCCTTCCTCTTCTTATAAAAACACCCACCCTCCTGCCTCATTTAACCTTTATTACCTCTTTAAAGGCCCTATGTCCAAAAACAGTCACATTGGGGGTTAAGGCTTCAGGCTATGAATTTGAGGTTGGGGAGCACAATTCAGTTTATAGAACAGCCTATAACATGGTGTCCATCAGTAAACCTTAGGCTTCCACAGAGAAGAGCCCCCCAGAGAGGGATGCTGCGTGACAGTGCCATGATATGGACACATGAGACAGCCAAAAGAGCACACCCACTTTACCAGTTTCAATGATTTGAATGAGTCAAGATGTTAAGGCATAGGAAACTGACTTTAGCAGAGTTTTCTGCTTCTGTTTTCCAAAGGACTCTCCAAGTTGAGTCACAATTCTGAAGTTGGAGGAGGAATCTCTGGTTCTCTGGCAAAGGCTCCTGCAGGGCAGAGGCAAATAGATCCTGGATGGAAACATCTGGGCGTACGCTTGGTGACCAGTGGTTGTGCAGGAGAGGAAATATATTCCTATGTTACTATATGGCTTGGCTATGACAGTGTTCAAAGCATTATAATAATGACCGCACAGAATATTAATCTAACCAAACTAAGATTAATCCTAAGGGGAAGTTCAGGGATGAGGAGGGAGCTTGTATACAATTGGCCAGAAAGTAGGAAAGGGATCTGAATCCCCATCTCTCATAGAAAGGTCAACAAATCATCATCTTTGTGAGAGGGAAGTCAACCAATAATGCCTAAAACAGAAAATGTCATAAATCAACACTTGAGAGATGTTATTTAGAAACAATGGGGTAAATCCTAAGATAATCAGCTAAAATAAGAGAAAGTGTAAAGAGGAAAGAAAGATGGAGAAGGGACCTGGAATTTTTTTTTAAATAAATACCTTATAGAACTAGTTAAAACTTTAAATTTTGGGCATGCAAACTTTGATTAAAATCAACAAATAACATTATAAAAGGAAAAATGAAAAAAAATCATACTGGCCCAATTTCCTTTGTCCTAAGATGACTATATAGAAAAGGCAGGAGCTAGAGGTATATGTAACAGTGATGGCAATAACAACAAGGCAGATTCCATTCCTTAATACTTTGTTGAGAAAATGTGTTCCTTCAATAAACACGTACCTACTAGGTGCCAAGACATGGTGATGATGACACTCAAGATTCCTATTCTCATAGATTTTATATTCTAATGGAATAGATAGAAAAATACATAAACAATTGAATAAATAGGATTATTTCCTAAGATGTTGATTGATTTGAGGAAAATAAAAGACAATGGTTTAGAGAGTAACTGGGAGGAAGAAATGATTATTTAGACTGTGTGTTCAAGGAAATCCTTCTTAAAGAAATGAGGTTTGAGCTCAGACCTGAACAATGAAGAGGCAACTATGGGAAAGGCAGAAGTAGCAGAATGTGCAAAGGCCCTGAGGTAGAACTAAATGTGGTGTGTTTGAGGACTAGTCAGGAGGCCAGGCCAGTGTGACCGGATTGTAGTGAGTGAGACAGAACATGAGATGAGGTATATGTGATAAATTTTATTCTGAGCTTGATGGAAAGTCATTGAAGATTTTTCAGCAGCCTTGTGACAAGAGTTGATTTGCACTTAAAGAAACAAAAACCAGTCTGGTTGCAGGGTGAAGGCTAGATTGGGGGATGGAAAGGGGAGGCAAGTTTAGTTTGGATATTTGAAGGATTTAGGACAGGGTGAAGCTGTGGAGATAGAGAGCAGTGGACAGATTTGGACTGGGAGTCTTAATTTCAGTGTAGCTCTAAAGGGTAACTAAGAGGTTGGTAGGGGAACCTCAGAGGGAGTCAGGCAGAAGGAAGAAATTTTACTTCTGCAGTCGATCTCCCCAAATTCCCAGGTTCCCTTTGACATATGTGAACAGGAAGCTGTGGTCAAAGGCGGCTGAGGAATCTGAGTGATTATGCAGGGAATAAAGACTTGCCAAATTGCTTTAAACTCAGCCCATCTCCATCCTGGCTTTCACCACACTTGACGTGAACGTGTAACTGAGCTTGTAAATAACAGTGCTTGGAGGCAGAGCTGGGAATTACGCCCCTCTAGACAGCTATTCAGAGGCTGAGAGAATAGGACCCACTCGCTGTAATGCTATGCATTAAAAAGCACTTATGCTGCTAAAACCAGCATTAGAATTGCACATAAACATTGCTGTCATGCTCTCAATGGGACTCTGGAGTCCAAGTGGGACTCTCAGAGTCTGCAGAGGGGAGAAAAGCCATCTTAGGCAGCGCAGTGATCTCTCCCTTACGGCCCACCGAGCAACACCGCCTCTCTCTCTTGGGGAGAATCCTCTCTATAAATGGGGAGAAAAATGAGTTTATTTCCAAGCCAAGATTAAACTGGGTCCACACTGCATGGAGATGATGGGTCTCTGAGAAAAGAGAAATAAAATGAAGCCAAGAACGTACATTCATTCAGAGGTGGCAGGCAGGGATGAGCCAGGGGTTCTTGGAAGTTACATGCAGCTCCCTGCACAGTGCCCAACACACAGCAAGCTGTCAATGGATGGATGGATGGGTGGATGGATGGATGGATGGATGGATGATTGGTTGGATGGATGTGAGATCCATACACTTCCAAAGGTGTAGCCTCAATAGTCCTTTATTCATTCAGTTTCTGTTTAAGAATTAAGTGAATTTGCTAGGCTGAATCTGTGCAAAAGGCCTTGGGGGACACATGTGGGCAGTTGGCACCACCCATGAATTTGTGTTGCATACAGATTACGTTTATCCCACTCTAGTAATTCATTCCCTAATGTGATCTGAAGTCTCGAATTATCCATGACCACCAAACAGCAGGAAGTGAGTCAAGATCAAGTGGTCAATCTGGAGTACCTGTATTGGACCATACAGTTCACCCTAAGGAAGCAATTGCTGGGATTACCTCCCTGTTCAGATAATCGTCAACTCTCAGATTTACTTGGTTCCTAAAGAAGCGACAAGAAATATTTCTGAAACCTCAAATACTGGGGAGGACAAGGCCTGGACTACGATAGTTGTCCTGGGGTGAGGTTGACCTTTACATACTGTGCTTCCTTTCTCATCCACAACAAGGAATCAGATTACTACCAGTCTTGAAAGGATGCTACTTGGATAAATAAATCAAGTGTAAGAGCACTCTACGTCAGGTCCAAAATATGTGAAACTCATGGAAGAGAAAAAAAATTGTCAAAAGCAAACAACATCTCTTTCAAATCCTGACATGGCTGTCCTAAGGTCTTGTCACTAAAAAGCCCTTCACTGAGCTTTATTTGCCTTTAGTGCCAGTATGATTCTTATTTAACATATAGTTATCAGTAACTTATGTATGACTCTACCATAAATTAAAAATAACGTATATTAACAAAGTGTGGACCTTTAAAAACAAGGCCTTAGCTAGAAAAGACCAAAAATCAGACATAAACTTATCCAACCTCATGTTATATTTGTATATCTAAAAGAGATACAGAAGAAAAAGGAAGAAAAGAAAGAACACAGGAAATCATATCACCCCATGGGAATAGTCAGCAAGATACAGTTAAGTTATGTTTTTGGTCCTCCCTTCCTGAAGACAAAAAAGCATGTCAGAGTTTTCAGAAATTTAGCCATAAAAATGTCTAAAATAAAAAAGTTCTAGGCATTTCTGTGGAACATTTCTGGAAATATTTTCTATCTTGAAGTAGATGGTAGTTACACGGGCGTTTAATGATATAAAAGTTATTGAGTCATTAATTAGGACTTATGGACTTACTATATGTACATTATACCTTAGTTTAAAAAAATTCAAGACAACAAGGAATTAAATTGTAGAAAAATTCGTTTACATGCAACATCTTTCTAAGCGTTACCAGATAAATGAAGGATAATTTTACTTCTCTTACATGTTAATTGTAAAATAACCACCACTGATGGAGCATTTACCAAGTATCATACCTATGCTAACCTCTGCATAATCTTCACCAATTCCAAGTCCTTGGTAAGAACTGAGGGTCATAGGGGTGCCTGGGTGGCTCAGTTGGTTAAGTGTCTGACTCTTGATCTCAGGGTCGAGAGTTCAAGTCCTGTGCTGGGCTCCATGCTGGGTGTGGAGCCTACTTAAAAAACAAGCAAACAAACAAAACTGAAGGTCATAGAGGTTAAAGTGTAAGATGTATAACAACAGAAAACAGTATCTGTGATTCTGGCCCATCTGTCTTCTGAATCGTATCCCCAATACATAGGCTGATGTCTGGAATATGATAGGTACTTAGCAAATATTTGTGAAATGAAAGATACTTTGTATAATGTCATGGAACTAATATCAGAATATTCAAGTTTGGGCCTTGAGTCTGCCTCCAAAGCTCAGGTTCTTAACCATTCATGATATCAATGTCTGATAAAACAACTGAGTCTGTATAGTAGTCTAAAAAATTGTAAACCAACTTCAGGATTATCTAAAAGTGTACCATACCTGCAAAAAAGTGTGTAAAACATAGCCGTACATTTAAAGAATGAAAATAAAATGAACACTCATGTACCTACCACAGTTAATAAATACAACATCATCAGTACCTTAGGAGCCCTGCATGTGTCTTTCCTGACTGCATCTCCCTCCCCAGATAACTACAGGTGACCTGAATTTTGTGTGTATCAATAGATTTCTCTAATCCCTCAACTTCATTATATGTTATGTTTTGGTTTTTTTTTTGTTTTTTTTTGTTTTTTTTTTAGTTTTCTTCAACAGAGTAATTTTGGTAATTTTAGTAATTCTCTTCCCAATACCATAATCTCTTTAATCTCTCTCTTCATTCAGTAGGATACTTATAAATATTTAATAAGCAATTTGAGTGGGTGGCTGATGTGTAGCATTTGTTGATTTCCTTGGTGTAAGTTTTCCCACTGTGGCTGACTGATTGTAAGCCATCATCATGATGCCACTGAACATGGGGTTGGGGAGAGACGCACACAGTTGACTCCTGAGAGCCAGTAGAAGCCAATTACTGTATCCCTGAACCTAATATACAAAACCTCATCCCTGGAGAAGCCCAACTAAACATTTTCTCTCTAGTTATTCCTGTATAATCTTATTATACAAGAGTAACCAGTTGGGCCAAACTGAACCAGAAATGAGAGGGCAAAGAAGCCCTTGTATAGTCCATGGAGGCCAGCATCTTAAGGGCAGAGAACAGGGCTCTGCTTTTTTCTCCTATTCTTCCTATTTTTTCCTATTTGCTATACTAAATGAACACAAAAATTATGCTTAACTAACAGAAATGTATCTTCTTGCAGTTATGAAGTCCAGAAGTCTGGAATGAACCTTATAGGGCCAAATGAAGGTATCAGGCTCATTCCACTCCCTCCAGGGGCTCCAGGGGACAATCAGTTCCCTCACTATTTCCAGAGTCTAGAGTGACATTCCGTTCATTTTTTTTTTTTTTTTGGCTTGTGGCCTCTTCCTTCATCTTCAAAGATGTACAGTGATGTACATCTTCCTTCTCTGCTTCTTTCCCATGGCCTTGTTCTCTTCTATGTCAAATCTTCTTCTCACTCCCTCTTCTAAGAATACTCTGATCACATTTAGGACCTAGTGGGATAATCCAGGATAATCTCTGCATCTCAAAATTTTTTATTTCATCACATCTGCAAAGTTCCTTTTGCCATGTAAGGTAACATTCACAGGTTCCATAGATTTTGACCTAAATATCTTTGGGCCATTATTCAGCCTCCCAAAAGAGCAGAGGAGGGCAGACAGTGGATTTGGAAAAGCAAATGGAAGATAACTAGTACTATCCACTCCTTTGTCCCACAGCATCCATTCTTTTTCATTCCAGCGAAAAGTTCATGCATCTGACCCAGGAAACAAAGTCTCATCATATTATCATCTTATTGTGGAGTGACATCAATTTGTGATACTCCCCCTGGTAACCTAAAGTATTATTCACTACCAATAATCTCCATATATACTAGTGTTGGGGGAGATGGGGGAAGAGGAACAATTAATTCACGTAGAGCATAGTTTCTATAGTTCTTATTTTTCTACATATTGTCCTGAGGTCCACATCGATAATCAGATACCAAGGAATCTTCTGAGGTCCACTTAGCAGGGGTCCAGTTAGCAAAATGTCATTAATGTAATGAAGAATGTAATGTAGGGATGATGTTCTGTGGGCTGTCAGTGTGATAGAAATCCCTCTACTGCACAGTTGCTGTACCCGGATGGTTATGGGGGACTATTCTCCCTGGGTCTCACCTTGGCATGAGGCATGAATACTCTTTACTCTTACCTCTCCAAACTAAGGGGGGTGGGTATTTGTCAGACTCAGTGCAAGGTGAGGGGTGGCTGTGGATAAAGCATCTCTGGGGGCACCTGAGTGGCTCAGTCCGTTGAGGATCCGACTTCGGCTCAGGTCGTGATCTTGCAGTCTGTGAGTTCGAGCCCCGTGTTGGGCTCTGTGCCAACAGCTCAGAGCCTGGAGCCTGCTTCGGATTCTGCGTCTCCCTCTCTCTCTGCCCCTCCCCCACTCATGCTCCGTCTCTCTCTGTCTCAGAAATAAACAAACGTTTAAAAAAATTTTAAAGCATCTCTGGGGGTCTTTTATCTCAACTGTGGGGGTAGGATTAATTGGTTCTGTAAGTACACATCTGAGTCTTTCTTATACCCAGACAAGTCCATTTTGAACTTAAGAGCCATAATTTCCTGTCGTTGTCTGTCTGGTTTTATAGTGACCTCTTGTCTAAGTGGGTTGGCTGGAATCAGGGAAAGTCCCTCAGGGTATGAAGGGAAAGTCATTGGGTGCAGAGCAGGTGGGAGTGGCAGGGAGTACATCAATGAACTCTTTGAAATATTATCCACACCATCTCTCTCATTTGTACATCACCCTCCAGCGGTCACTCTCTTTTCTCTTCCCCATTCTTAGCCAAACATGGTGAAATCTCTTAATTTCCTCACCTGCCATTTATTCATCAGCCCACTCCATTCTGACTTCTACACACTCTCCACCCGAAGTCTCCTCTAAGTTCATGAAGACCTCCATGTGTGGCAGTGACCTTTTATATCCTTACCTTACTTGCTCGCCAGCAACAGTCTTCCACTGCTCACATGCGCTGGACTGTGTCTGTTTCCCGCTCCAGATCTGTTCTTCCTTTCCACCCTGACTTCCAGTTGACTTCTAAGGACTACATCAACAGGCCCCCATACCTTCTGGCTAACAGTTAGTGTTGGCCAATGAAAGTCCAGACAGAAGATCAGAGGTGGGGAGGAGAGAAGTTTCAGGGAGTTTATTCCCCTGGCTTTAAGCTGTGAGACATTCATGAGTATTATAAAAAATGTTTTGATAAAATCTAGGCAATCAAGAGATGAATAAAAATAAAGAACTAAAAAATAGAGAAGTTGCGATAAATGTGATGGGTGCTGAATCCATTAAATATAAACTAAGACTAGACAAATGTGGGACTAGTGTCTAAACATCTTGATCAACAGATAAGGATGGATTTGGAAGGTGGAGATGATAGGAGGAAAAATAAGAGGACTTATTTCCTCCACTTTTAGACCAAGAAGTTGATAAATGCTCCCTAAAA
Source organism: Herpailurus yagouaroundi (assembly GCF_014898765.1). Lineage (NCBI taxonomy): Eukaryota > Metazoa > Chordata > Mammalia > Carnivora > Felidae > Herpailurus > Herpailurus yagouaroundi. Next base: position 33,641,705 of record NW_024412400.1, on the reverse strand, counting down.
TGTAAGCGTGTAGTTTATTCAAAAAGGTTATGACCTCAGCCTCCAAAAGTGCCTCTCAAACTTTGTTCACAATCTTAGTGCTGTATTTTAAGAAATCTCATGTAGTGAAGAAGCAATCTTCCAAAGTTCGGGCATTTCTTCAGATTCATTTTGGTTCCTCTTTCTTCTTGAAATTCAATTAAATTTCAATATGTAACTTTCCCCTTAAAATTAGTATATAGAATTATTTTATCTTTACAGGAATATGTCTCATGTTCATTTTCTCTCACTCATACAGAAGTGTCTGAAATGAAGTTTATCTATACTAACAATAGTTATTTCATGGTGGTGGAATTTGGGAACAATTTCCTATATCACTATAATTCTGTTGTAACAGCTAACAAAATTAACAATAATACCTTAATATCATGTAATACCTAGTTCATGTGAAAAATTCCCCAACTGTCCCCAAAATGGCACATTCAAACCAGGATCCAATCAAAGACTACATATTGTATTTCATTGTTATGCCTGTCTCCTTTAACCTTAGAACTACCTCATTCTCTTTTGTCTCCCTTAACAATACCTTGTTGAGACTAGGCCAGCTATCCTTTAGAGTGTACTGCCTTGTGGACTTTTGTGATCCCTTGTGGAATTGTTTCACTTGTTCCCCTAATCCCTGTGTTTCTTGTGAACTGAAAGTTAAAACTAAAGTCTTGGTTAGATTCAGTCTAAATAGCTCAGGCAAGTGTATGTCACAGCAGATGTCATATGTCATGTCGGTTCATCACAAAAGGCCCGTACTGTCTGGTTGTCCCACTGCTACTGAGAATGAGATAGAACCCTGATTCCTCCTCTGCAAAGCCTTCCCCCTTGTAATCTATGGGATGACACCCAGTTAGCACCAGACAAGTGTCCCCTATTGGTCCATCCAGCAGTGATCCATGTTTGAATCATTCCTCTTATTAGGAGTTGTGAAGTAGTGATTTTCTAATTCTGTAAGTCCATCTGTTATCAGCTGGGGTTTTACCATAAAGAAAAAAATGTCCTCTGGTTACCCTGAAATACAGCTGCCACTTGAAAGGCAAGATAATGCCTAATTCTTTTCCATTAATTGTAAATTTTACAAGTAAGGAGTTGATATAATAGCCTCCTCTGATGATGACAAGTCACCTTTTTTGGCCTCTTCTCTTTTGAGCATCATTATAGACTTAAGATTTTTATACAATTCAATTTATAGTTATCATGTATTTAATGCTTAAGTTGCCCCAACTTTGACCAGTAGGAAACCCTTCAAGCTTATGCCTATATTCTTTTGACATAACCCTATTTTTCTTTGAAAGCTAGCTTGCTTGCTTTCTGGTTCAAGGGACCTCGGTTTTAAGGAGTAAATTCCATTTATTTTGCCCCAAGTGTTGAGGGGAGAAATGTACTTAAACAGGTGTATCCGATGCATGCCTTTTATATATTTAGTCCAAAGCTGGGCACTGTGAAAGAAACCAAAACAAAAGTGTGTTCCTTATTAGCTAGTGAGAAGCTCATATTTCCACTAGAGAGATGCCTAGAACCAAGCACAGTTAGGGCAAAGTGAAGGAGAGCATTTGTTTTGGGTTGACTGTCAATCAAGCACAGGGGCCCAGGCATAATCAGGAACAAGCAGGGAAACTGACACTGCCCTCAGGGCCCTACCCCCAGTACAGGGAGGTTTGGGCTATCTCCTGCCTCCATGAGACCCAGGCTAAGGTCCAGTGTTTACCTGGTTCCCAGAGTTCTCACCTCAAACTCCACCACTAAAACAGCATGCCTGGCAAGTGCTGGGGGTTATTTGAGAGGGTTCTGGCTTTGGATGGCAGTACAGACTTTCCAGGAAGGGGTATCTGGGGTGGTGTGCCACTTTACCCAAAAGTGGCATGCCTCACAGACAGGCAGAGGGCATGTTCTCAGTGGCTGCTGATTGGCTCAGGTAATGGTTTGTACCATGTCTGTTTCTTTCGCCACTACATGGTTGGCTCCAAGCAGGCGGTAGCCTACCTTGCTCTCCTTCTGGTGCTCAGTCTGGCACCATGCCCTGTACGTCAATGGCTATTTGACACACAAGGAAAAACTTTAAAAACCATTGAGTTTAGAAGTTGGAAGGAATAAAGTGGAGAGACAGATTCTGTTTTAGACAGAAGACTATAAACCCACTGTGGTAGGCTCAGGGTTAAGACAGGAGAAGATATAACACCAAATAATTAGATAATACCCCCAAAGAACTTATCTTTGTGCCGGTAAGATAGTAAGACTGGGTAAGTGTTGTTAAAGTTAGCATAGCATCTGTCTTTGTCAGGTACTTGCTTGTGTAATATTGGACAAGTTACTTTACCCCCTGAGACTCAGTCTCCTCACCTGTAAAATAGGGACCCATACCAGTACCAACCTCACAGGGGTGTTGTGAGGATGAAGTGAAATAGTGCATTTAATGTGCTTACCTGGAGCCTAGCACAGTCACTGTTACATGTGTGTTGGTTGCTAGTATTTTTACTGGTAGGAGGCAGTGCTGCATGTGGCCAACTGTGTGAGATGCTGTAAAGAATTTCAGAAAGTCAGGAAGGGGAGAGAGCCCTTTGGAGTTGGAGCAGATGTCACGGATAAGTATGAGGAGAACAGCTTTATCACAGTGGTAGGAAATAAAGAGATATATTTGGTCATGAGAGTGAAAGAAAAATGGAAACAGAGCAATTAGGACACTCATCTGATAAGGCTGCTGAAAATAAAAGAGAGATTTAGACTGGTAGGTAGAAGGGACAGCAAAAATCAGGGAGGGGGAGTGTTATTTTAAGTAGAGATATGGCCTTTATCTATTTGAAGAATCTAGAACAGAAGAGAAGTCTAAAAGTGCTGGAAAAAGGGACAACAAATGTGGGTTCAGTTGGTGTCTGACACAGCCCCATCCACCCTTCCTACTATCTAGCTAAGAAGAGACAGGGGAACCTTCCCCTGGGCTAAGAAGAGAGAGAGAAAATAGACTTTCCTACCAAAACAGCATCATGGCTCTCCTATTAAAACCCAGCAAGGTGCTGGGGCGCCTGGGTGGCTCAGTTGGTCAAGCCTCCGACCTCAGCTCATGTCATGATCTCACGGTTCCTTAGTTAAAGCCTCACATTGGGCTCTCTGCTGTTCATGTGGAGCCCACTTCGGTTCCTGTCTCCCTCTTTCTCTGCCCCTCTCCATCTTGTGCTTTCCATCTCAAAAATAAATAAAAACAAATCAACAACAACCCCAAACCCCCAAAACCCAGCAAGGTGATCTGGGAAGACTTGAGTCCTGCCTGTGCACTATTGGCCGGATGGCCTGACTCTGGTTACATAGCCTCTCTGAAATGGCTTCCCCTCCTGGACAGGGAAGATAATACTGCCACCCTGGCAGAGGTGCCTTAAAAATTAGAGAGGATGCATATAAAACACCCATGACTCCCTAGGTGCTAAGTAAATGGTAGTCACAGCATTATCAGTGGATCATATTTATACGCTAGCCTCCAATTTTATAAGGGATGTTCTTGAAAATGATGTACTTGCTATCAAACATGTATTTGACAAATTATTTAAAGGGGTCTTACAGAGAACAACTTCTATGGAAGCAAAATATATTCCATACTAGAAAATTGAAGGAGGCAATCACATGTTCAGGCTAGCAGCATCACCATTGACTTCAGTGCTCAGTTGTCCTGCCAAAATACCAGTTGCCCACCAAACATAAGGTGATTCCTCAGTATAAAGTAGGGATGGGTTGGGAAGGGGCCAGAATTATTATTTTGAAGAAATTTCTTCTTCTCCTCCTCCTCTGGCCTCCTCCTGCTCTTCCTCCTCCTCCTTTTCTTCTTCATTATCATCATAATGGAATATTATCAGACCTGGGGTTCTATTTAATTGAAGTTTCTGACTACTTGAGGTGGATCAGATAACCCCTATCATTTCCACATTTGTGAAACATCATTCTGCAACGTATGAACCCACTATATCGTCTAGTAAGTGTCATCATGGAACATAATTGGGTCTTTCTTTGATGATTCAGGATCCTACAGTGCCACAGGGCGGTCAATGCAAACATTAACAGGAAGTAGAGTTCTGTAGGAAAATGAAGAAGGTTGAAGGAATTGGACTGAATTGGCTCCAGGACATAACCTCTTTATACATTCATTTTCACAAGTTTCTTCTAAAAGCACTTCAGGCTTGCAACTGTGGTTTGTTGTGTTCTGGTTAATCTAATGTAGCCAGGGAGTCAAGAGGGTCCCTAAGTGTTGTTTATTTCTCTTGGGCCCCATAATGACTTCCTGGAAGTCCATTCTGTCTTCTGCCAGGCTCTGGGTTCAGGGCCACCCCATGTGGTACTATTAACTACTTTCTTCCCTAACTTACCGTCTTGTCCCATCCTGCCTCATTATTGAATATATATCATTGCAATGGATCAAAATTAAAATATTAGCACAGCATTCCTGTTTAGATCCCTAATTGTGTGACAGTTGTATCTTTTCTTGTGAGATGTTTTGCCATTTATACAAGCTTGTAGTAAGAAGAGTTCATTTGCATTTCAAAATAGAATTTTGCTAGTGGAGAATCCACACCAAGAAGACAGGATCACAGATTATTTTCTAACAGTGATAGCACTGCAAGAACAGCACATCTTAGTTGAACAAATAGCTTTTTAAAGAGTAACTTACATGCATACAGGTTTCTTTTTCCCAAGGGACATTAACAGGCATTCCAGTATTTGGCTGAACCATATAAGGAGACCCATTGAAGAGAAAGTTTATTAGCTTTTTCAAGAAAAGAGTTTTATCACAAGAAAATTAATTTTTTATTAACATATTGCTAAACTACATAATTTCTGTGCTGATTCAAACATTTCTCCAAATACTTTTTGTTTGTTTTTTTTTTTAGCATCACTAAAGCCCTGTGCTTTCTCTCTAGAAGTTTAATACATTTTTGAACTGTAACATCTAATTTCACAAAGTTCAAAAGGATGTGGGTGAGTCTCTGTAGTGGAAATAGTTCTCATACTTAAAAAGTTAAATCATAGAGCCTATTCCGTCTGGAGACCAATGTCCAAGGGAGTCATTTTTCACAAGGGTAGATCAAGTCACAGACCATGCCAGCTCACCCATGGTACAGTGTTGCTACATTATTGTCTTATTGGAAAACATGTTCTATTAGGTCTGATATGTTTTGTAAGCATAATTTTCACCAAACTCTCACACAATATATTCCCAAGGTTTAATCACGACCTCAAGAGACAGGGCCAATAGGCACTTCAAATTGTCCACCCCAAGCCCTCTTGACATCTTGAGTCATCTGGGAGCCCCATCAGCCTAGAAATGGAAGAGCAGTAAGAAGACAGTCTCATTTGTGCCTGTAGTTGGGAAAACGCAACTTTACTTTGGGGTGAAGTCACAGCATTCCAAGTGCCCACAAGATGGCACCATTGTACCCATGCAAGCGTAATGGAGCCTACTGGGCAGTTGCTGCAGGGCCCAAAGTAAGAGACCATTTGGACCCTGGTGAAAAGTGAAAGGACACCCAGCACCGGAATGAAGAGTGTTGCAGGGAGAGTGTAGAAAGCTTAGGGAATAGAGATCTGGGTCAGCTTCCAATTCAAAAATTGTATTTATAGAAATACTATACTTTTATATATTGAGGTGCTGGTTACTTCTTGAGAAAGAAGGAAGTGAAATTTATGGGCCCTTTTGATTTTGAATTAAATTTCCTTATGGCTTATCCTCTTATCATTTGCCAAGAAAGCAAACTGAAATCAGAGATTTCTTTTAGGAAGAAAGTTTCAGGCCAAACCCGTACCTAGCCCAGTGAATCCTCTCTGACCCAAAAGACTGAATCCATTGGAAGATTAGTTTTAAACATCAGTTATCTGTACTGTTACTACTTTGGATGATTACAGTATCACTGGACATCGTGAAAAAAACATAGTTTCTTTTTCATTTTTTTTTAGTGTAAATAGATCCCTGGTTGGTTTCAGGGATCTGGATGCAGTGCTTCAACACTTGGGAGGCTCATGGGTGTGTAGGTGACTGTGTGTGTGTGTACTTTTGTGTTATACTGGGAAATTTATTTTTAAAAGGTCCTTGGTGACTTCAGATGCCCCTGTGCCCCGCCCCGGGCCTCCTCCAGCCTTCCTACTCCTGGGTACCTCCAGAGCATAAGGATTTGTGAACAACCCTAAATCAGGCCATATTGATTCTGTTTTCCACAGAAAGAGTCCTGCTTTTATCTTAGGGAAGGAGAATTCTAGGCCCTTTGGCTTAAGTGAGATGGGTTACCAGGGAAAACCAGCACTATCTTCCTTTGATATGGGCTCTAATTCATGTAGGAACATAGGGAGTCAGTTCAAATAATGTGACAGTGTGGGCCCTGAAGCCTCGGGGTGGAACTCTGAGAAGATCGAAATTAAAAATAAATATATTATACAAAATTAGACTAAACAAAATTTAAAACAACAGTACTCATTACTGACAGCATATATTGGAATATTCTTTTCAAAAAACAAAATACAAAGGACCTTAAAATGTTTCTAGACTTTAACCTGCTAACAACAAATGTGTGAATTATTCTAAAAGGATCATTCAACAGGAGAAAAAAAAAGCCGTAAGCAAAATATTCTTTGCAGCATTATCTGTAATTCCAGAAAATTAGAAAAACTAAATGTCAAACAATATATATGATTAGTGGTTAGATAGATTAAGGTACACCTAGCTACTAGATGACAATATGTGCAGCACCACAAGTGAAAATAAGTATCACTTTAATAGAATTTTAAAGTGCTAATTTCAGGAAGTAGAGTGAAAAGCAATGATCTGCATTGCTAGGAAGGCCAGGGCTATTCCAATTGGTTCAAAAAACGGGGCTTCTCTCTAAACAGTACCCCGTGCTCAGTGTGTTCAGGGCGCAGTGAGTAGATTCAGGGTATGTCTGTGTCTCTGGAGCGGCCTTGTAATCAGCATCTGTGTGCCCGGTCAGTACACTTTTGCATTGTCGCAGAAGTAAGCTTGGTGTTAGGATGTCCGTGACGGTGGCCTTGGCTTCCAAATGTTTGGCCACATAGTCTCATGGACTCTTAGGGTCTCTAAGAACTCTCGTGTACTGCCAAGTGCAATCTGCAAAACAGAAACAAAGAAATCACAACTGCCCCACTCCCTACTCCCCCACCCTATCTCCCATCCCCACTTGGCACTGATCTGAGTTAATGGAACAAAAGATGCTATAAACAAGCAAAGGAACATCAACTCTTCCCTGATTACAAAGCAGCATCCACTTTGCAGATTATCAACCTTGGGGATTATATAGGGTGAAAATTTGATTTCCCCATCACTGACCGCCCTCCTCCCACCATCCAACAGACTCCTTCCCTTCCTCTCCCTGCTATGTACACAGACTGCAAATGAATTTTCATATTAGTGTAATTTATACACAATTAGTGAGGCAATTTGGTTAAATATAAATCACATCACATAACCAAAAACAAATGTTAATAATTTATGGATTGGGTTATAAATTCTCTAGGAGTGTGTGTGTGTGTGTGTGTGTGTGTGTGTGTGCGTGTGAGTGAGATCTCTTCAGGAGTCCAAGTATTGATTGTTAATTGTATATTGATTTTTGTGCAGATACAGTAAAATATAAGCTGATAAAGTTCCAGGTTCCTAACCACACAGCCATCAGAGTCAAAGCATTAAGACAGGGACAGGTTCCCCTGACTCAGCAAGCTCTTTCAATATCAGTTTTTCACCTTAAGACAGAAAATGACTCTACAACTTTATTTACCAGTGAGCCCACTGCTGCCATTCCCCTTCCATTGGGTGAACAATCAGTATGAAGAAAATTCAAGTCAGTTGTGGTTGTCTACAAATGTCAATGAGAGAAGCTTTACTTGTTTTGTGCGTTATTTCCTGTGTAAGTTAGAATAAAATATTATAAATTATCTGGAAAAGATGAACTCTGTCTTTGTAACCAATATGGATGGAAAAGGGGTTGCTGGTGAGTTAAGATAAATTGAAATGCCATCTAACTTCCGTATAGAGGCTTTTATTTTTCTTTTCACCTTCAACATAAGAGCTACTTACATTTTGAATTGTCCTTTAAATGCTGGTCATGTTTAACCTTGTCAAGTTTTGAGGTTTCAGTGGAAAAGTGCTAGAGGGGCGGGTTGTGAATTAAGTGCTACTTCAATTAAAAGTGTTATGGAGTCTCCCTACTACTTACCTGTCCATAGTTGGCTCATAGGGGCTTGATGGAGGCGGAGGATAGGGGCCAGAAGACAGACGGATATCGGGCTGAGCTTGAGAGGGTCAGCTTGCAGAGACTATGATCGGCACCATGTGACTTCCAGAGGGCCAGGCCTCAAATAGTAGCCAAGTTCCCTGGGACAAGGCCAGCATCTAGGAAGGAAGGGAATTAAAAACAAAAACAGGCATCGCTTTCCTGGATTACATTTCTTTCCTTTTATTGCAATGATTTTATATACAAATGCGCTACATTATGCCTCTGCAGCCAAAATAATTTCTGTCTCACGTTGTGCCTATGGTGAATCAACTGGAACTCAAGCCTTCAGAGTTTAAAGAGCTATTACACTCTGTGAGGGAGCCAGAACTGAGAGGCTGTGTTCATCAGTAAATCACCACTGCGTTCTGGCCTGGAACTAGGCCAAGAATGCAACCATCCCCCAGAAGACAACGGAAGGTTCCAAAGGTCTGACTTCTTATTAGCAACTTCAGGACATAAAAGTCACGTAATTAAAAAAAAAAAAAAAGTTGATTAAAGAGAGTAAAAAAGTCAGCATCACTCTGGAAATTAGATGCAATGTGTGTCTTTCTGTGCCAGCCAGATGATTAGCTAATGGTCTGTGCATAACCTCTACTCACAAACATTGAAGAGATTTCCTCCAGGCCTCTCTGCCATCTCTCTCATATTGACAAATAGGTCGAATAATGTTTTAGCAGCTTGTTCAAAGAAACATATGGATAGAGGGCTCTACTCTGCATTTTCAGCAAATTTTCTTTTTCCCTTTCGTAAACTGCTTTTGGAATAGAAGGATGGTGGGAGACATGACTGGTTGGTCTGTCTGTCTGAATTTTTTTTTAAAGCTTATTTATTTATTTTGAGAGAGACAGAGAGAGTGCGAGTTGGGGAGGGGCAGAAAGAGAGGGAGAGGGGGAGAATCCCAAGCAGTTTCTTCACTGTCAGTGCAGAGCCTGACTCTGGATTTGATTGAATTCATGAACCATGAGATCATGACCTGAGTGGAAATCAAAAGTCAAATGCTCAACCGACTGAGCCACTCAGGTGCCCTTACTTAAAGTTTTAAAAGGGAGGATTAAAAAAAAAATTAAGCAAATATGGAGATTACTAAGAATAACGTATCAGGGGCGCCTGGGTGGCGCAGTCGGTTGAGCGTCCGACTTCAGCCAGGTCACGATCTCGCGGTCCGTGAGTTCGAGCCCCGCGTCAGGCTCTGGGCTGATGGCTCGGAGCCTGGAGCCTGTTTCCGATTCTGTGTCTCCCTCTCTCTCTGCCCCTCCCCCATTCATGCTCTGTCTCTCTCTGTCCCAAAAAATAAATAAACGTTGAAAAAAAAATTAAAAAAAAAAAAGAATAATGTATCAAATCCATATATTCAGCACTCGATTTAATAAGTAGCGTTTGTTGTATTTTTTTAAGAAATACAAAATTTAAAAGAAACATAAAGTCCTGCATTTCCTCTTCCTGGCTCCATTCTCTCTCTCTCCCTAAATAAAATCACTGTCATGAACTTAATGTGTGCCTGGTCAATGTTTCTATGCTTAACCATATACAGAAATGTATGCAGAAATAATGAATTTTATGAGAATTTTATAAAATTATATAAATGTATGCTCTCATCTCTTATATAATCCTTTCCAGCTTTAATTTTTTCCTCATTCTTGGTTTTGATTTCCATTATATAACTATGGATTTGGTCAATAGAGTTATTCCATCCTATGGACTATGCCACAATCTATCCAATTACTGATTCCTGATTCCTGGACATTGAATTATTTCCATTTTTTGTTAATCTTTATAACTAAAGATATTAAGACACCTTAAATAATTTTAAGACATTAAAACAGACATTCTTGTTCACATTTTCATGTGCAACTACATAGGGCTGGCTACATAATTTGCTGGCCCAGAGCACAATGAAACTGTAGGGCTGACCCCACTCCCTGTTCAAAACATAGGGAAAAAGTGCCCTTAAAGGTACTAAAATATGAAGGCTTTTCCTTTAAAAATTTTTTTTAATGTTTATTTATTTTTGAGAGAGAGAGAGAGAGAGTGAGTGGGAAAGGGGCAGAGAGAGCAAAACACAGAATCCAAAGCAGGCTCCAGGCTCCAAGCTGTCATCATGGAGCCTGACATGGGGCTGGAACTCACGGACCATGAGGTCATGACCTGAGCCAAATTCGGACACTTAACCAACTGAGCCACCCGGGTGCCCTGAAGCCTTTTCCTTTCTTCCATGTTCGCTCTCTCTCTCTCAACTTGTCATGGTGCTTTTTATTTGCCATCCTGATGTTGTTCTAAGAAAAATTAAAAATGTAAATTATTATCATGAGTTTTACCTTTTATCATCTTGTGCAATGACAAGTTTAAAATGCAAATAGAAGCATATTTAACACTTATGGGGGAAACCGCTGAAATTATACAATTTGCATTTTGTGGCTCCTATATGAATAAATATTTCATTCTTACCAGATCAGTGAAAACACTGCACAAAACTAATTGAACTGCCTTTATCTCGCTTGTCGATTCATACACTTTCTAGCCACACTCTCTGCCTTCAGCTTACTGATGAGTGAGGAAGGACTGAAAGGGAAAGTAACTGAGATGCTCCCTTTTCCTTTCCTTCTAAGGCGTCATTTTCAGCATAAGTGGTTGGTTAATACAGAGAAGTAACATGAGTAGAAAAGGATACGACAGAGTTCTTTGGTTGCTCATGCTTTCTTTCTGCCTTTGAAGCAAGTTCTGGTTCAGACAGAAAGCCTGGCCTCTCGGGGCTGTCGGCTCCCCTGTTACTCAGTCCTGGACGTCACACTCTTACCCTGTTCTGGTTCTAAGGCCTGCAGAGCTCCCACGTGTCATGACTCAGCCGGAATTCTGTGACCACCTGCATCCTGAGTGCTATTAGTGAATGCGCCGCAGGGAAGGGGGGCCAGGGGTGATCTCATTGAGCCCCTGCCCTCTGCTCACGACATGTTCCATTGTCCCATCGAACTTAAAAGCACAATTTCAAAAAATGAAACTATTAACAATTTCAAGATAGTAAAAGCAGAGCATTAAACCAACACAGGGGCCTCCTGAGAACAGAGCCCTGTAGATGGCAGATGCCCCAGGGAGCTGGTCCTGCCTCTGCCAGAGAGTTTCTCTGGGACATAGGTCTGCAAATGGGTTTCTGGGTGGTTCTACACATTGCTGGTTTTAACCTGATATTACCAAAATGGGTTCCAGAAGGGCTGTGCACATATTCACTAATACTAGTAATCTGTTGAAGTTCCTATTGGCCTGTATTCTCACTCGTACTTAATAGTGATATATTAGTTTTTGCCAGTCGTATTATTTTTGTTGTAATTTCCCCATGAGGTTGAACATTTTTTCATTGGTTTTTTTCCCCGGTTGGTGCGAGTCTCTCTTCCGTGAACTGCTTGTTCTAATAACCTTTCCCATTTATTTACTAGGTTGTGTGTCTTAGAGTATTGAATTATAGGAGTTTTTTGTTCTGTTTTGTTTTTTTAAAACATTCTCAGTACTAATCTTGTTAGTATCTTGCCAATATCTTCTTCTCACAAGTCTGCATCTCATCTTTTAAGTTTGTAAGTGAGGCCTTTTTTCCTACAAAAAAAAAATAAATTTTCTGGTAGTCACATTTATCAATTTTTCCCATTATTATGTCTATTTTTTAGAATAATATAAATAGAATTTAATAATTATTAGAATCTTTTTCTGTAGAATTCTTTGGTTTTTTTATTTTTTATTTTTAAATTTACATCCATGTTAGTAAGCATATAGTGCAACAATGATTTCAGGAGTATGTGTCTTCCCTGCCCTAGGATTGCAAAGGTATTCCCCTATATTTTTTTCTAGTAGTTTTAAAGATTCTTTAAAATGTTTTATTTTAATAAAATAATGGTGGGTACTTAAGCCATTTGGAGTTTGTTTTTATGTACAGGGTGAGGTAGGAATTTAACTTTATATTTATTTTAATATGGAAAGTCAGTTACCCTAACACTGTTTATTAAATAGTCCATCACCTCCCCCACTGATTTCCATTGGGTTGTTTCTCAGATCTCCATATTATTCCACTGGTCTCTATATTTCCCACTTAGTAGCAGAGCTCTTAGTGAGTACTGATATCTGGAAGACTGAGAACCCAGTACTTTTAAATAATACCAATTCTATTCATTAAAAAGCACAGAAACAATAAAACAAAAACAAACAAGTTTTCTCACTTTTGGGGATGCATTAAGAAATTCTCCAACCCAACTAGCGTGAAAACACAATGACTTTGAAATCAGACAGACTTGAGTTCTTATCCCAGGCTTGTCATTTTTTGGCTGTTTGAACTTGGGGCATGTTTCTTAACCTCTGAGGCTAGACTCTCTAATCTGTAAAATGGGGATAATAAGATCTACGACCTAAAGCTATTGAGAGGATTAAGTGAGTTAAGTGCCTGGCACAACTTAAACACTCAGGAAATATTACTTTTCTTCCCCTTTCCTGTCCTTGAAAAGAACCATGTGTTTCTTAGTTATTCTATTCACTCATGGACTCTACAAAGGACAACTGGAGCTTGCTTAAAGGCAAGACAAAATCCATCCCGGCTGATGATCTGATTTAGTCGCTTTTCTAAAACCCAAATAATTGCCTGGGCTTTGAAACAGCAGAAGCTGCAAGGATGTCCTTAAGTGGTTCGGCAGCTGGCTGCTGCTTTTCTTATTAATTAAATGACACAAATAGGTCCTAATAAAACCAGAGCCAATCAGCCCCCCCTCCTCCAAATTACACAAACTCAACTCTCCTGACAAGTGCTGAAAAGATCAAAAGGACGAGGAATCAATAGGATTAAGAGTTTGAAATTCTAACGTCTTACCTACAGTGAGTCCGGGACCTCCAACTCTCCAGCAGTGCTCAGACCAATATCATTGCCTGAGATGGAGAGGAATTCTTTAAACTAATACACCTTGAAACCTGGGATGGAGTTAGGAACATGCTTGGAATTTCATCATGTCCAGGTAGAAACCTAAATTGAAGTGGCTGTTCTGGAGGATCAAAGGAAAAAAAGTGCATCAAGAATAAATACATGACGAATCCCACTGCAGCCAAAGGAGGAAGCTAATGGGCCTAATGAAGAGGGTGGTTAGCCCCTCTCCAGGAGCTCCCATCATGTAGGGCAAACTCCCAGAGAGACACAAACTAGCAGATGCATCACAGAGCAGGCTGGGTTCACACAGGTGATGCTCTGGGGTGTCATCTGACAGAACCAAGGGGCACAGCTGGGTGTTGAAAGCAAATGCTGTGAAGAAAGGAGTCTGAGTCTGGGGTTGTAGATGGCAGTGGCCACTTCTCTCCTGGAACCACCACTGTGCTTTAATACCTTCCACAAGAACGAGTGTCAGTAGAGTGAGACATGCAGGGGAGAGGGGTTCTGGGAGCAGACCTATGTTCACATCCTGATTCCAGGACATGCTAGCTGTATGAATCTAGGCAAGTTACTCAGCCCTTGCTGGGACTTGGGTTCTTCATCTGCCAAATGGGGGAAAGAATTTCAAACTGAAAGCATTGTTTGAGAATAAACCGAAATGAAATATGACATATGGAGTTGTTTACACCAGAGTGGTTCAACAAATGCACCTACCACTGTGGTTGTCTCTGGTGGTCCTGGAGGATGAGCAGCTCTGAAGTTTTGCAACTTCCCCACACCAGCACTGAGCCTCCTATGTCCTGGGCCTTCCACTCCCACAGGAAGCTCTCTATCCACCTCAGCAAGTTTCCCTTCCCCTCCCCACCTCAGCATAGCCACCTCATTCATGGCTCAGCTCTATTAACTTTGTGCACGCACGTGTGTGTGTGTGTGTGTGTGTGTGTGTGTGTGTGTGTCTAGAGTTACATGCATGTGTAAGATCTGAACTTACAGAACGTCTCTCCAAAGTTTGTAAATGAGATATGTGTGACTCAGAACATATGGCCCCATTGGTTACAATAGTGCAAGTCAATGTTTCCCTTGAACATTCTGACTCACCGGGTAACGAGAGGGTCCAGGAATCCGCATTTAGCAAGTAGCTCTGGATCTTTGCTATCAGTGTGGTTTGGCAGCTCTGGCACTGGGGGAGCTTGTTAGAAATGCGGAATCTTAGGCTTCACCACAGACCTGCAGAACCTGACACTCAGGTAGAGTTGCCAGATAAAACACAGTATGGCTGATGCAATTCTAATTTCAGATAAATAATGAAAAAGTTTTAAAATGTAAGTATGCCCCACAAGTATATCTGTTTTTTTTGCTAAATCTGGCGGCCCTATCTTCAGGTGATAATTGTGCAAGTTGAAGTTTGAGAGCACTGCTTAAGATTAGTAGACCTCAAACTTTGGCATGTTTCAGAATCACATATAGGCCCTGTTAAAACCGTGATTGCAGAGCCCTACCCCCAGAGCTTCTGATTCAGTGAGTCTAGACAGAGGCCTGAGAATTTGCATTGCTAACAAGTTCCCCGTTGCTGATGCACCCCAGGTCAGGAGTACCACAGACCTATCTGTGGCTAGATTCCCAGGTCAGTGCACAAAAATGTCTGCGGTTCCTAGGGCTGAGATAAGGTAAGGTTTGAGGTTTCCTCCAGCACTCATAACCTATGAATTAAGAAAGAGAATAGCAGTCTGATTCCAAGCCAACAGCCCATAAAACCTAACTACCCTTCGTAACAAGGTCTGTAAGGATAAGTGCATGGATGGTCCTGTGGAGCACCCAGAACTCATCTTCTTCTGACTTCATGTTTCTTCACTGTTTCCAAGCTACTGGAGGTGGTTCCCTGAGTACAGAGGGACAGGATGGGAAGGCTGCGGACAGATAGATTCAAAGCAAGGACAAATCTCTTAAGGGGATAGGTGAGGGTGGGATCATATCTGAGTGTGGGTCAGGGAGAGACCAAGTGGACAGTGTGGGAAATGGGGTGGCCAGTGTTGAAGAACGGGAAGTGGGAGGAGGAGAGGACATGGGGTAGGGCTGGCTTCTCAGGACTGAGCAGCCTCAGTTGAAGTGTCCATTGGAGCTCAGAAGGACAACAGCTCCTGGAGTCTGGGTCTTAAAACCCCAGCTCTGCAGGCATCAACCCCATGACCTTGTGCATGTGGTTCCACCTCTCTGAACTTTAATGTCCTCAGGTGACCAATGACCCCCCCCCCCCGCCCACTTCACTGAAGGATGATTGCAGGGCAAAGATGAAACAATGCGTGTGGATAAAATTCCTGATTACTTGAGTAGGAGCTCAGTAAATGATAGCAGTTGCTATTTTAGTTGCAAGAGTTCCAGAAGGCAAAAAAAGTTTAATGCTACTTTAGAGTAACATTCTGTTTTAGAGAATCTCCTCACCTATATTTAATTTCATAGGATAACAGGTTTAGGGGAAATGTCCTCCATACTCTGTGGTGATAGAGGCCTCTTACAAAAAGTCTGCATTATTAATCAGATGCACATTCCCACCCAGCCTCTCACCATGGAAGTGTTGAAGCCTGGACTTATATGGAACAGGTCACTGGCCCTCAGCCAGTACAGTAGGAAGGTCAGTTGGACATCACTCTGGTGAGAGGCGTCAGATGACAGATTGGAGTGCGCCAATTTAATCCAATAGTTTTATATCCTTGTGAACACAGCGCAAGTGTTCCTCAGTGAGTTTCTGTGCCTTGTTTTATAATATTTTATTTTCAATAGGAACATACAGTACGATTGCCCATTTGATGTACAGTTCTATGAATGTTAACATGGGTACATATTGGTGTGACTGCTACTACAATCAGGACACGGAACAGTTTTATCACTTAAAAATGTACTGGTGCCGCCCCTTTGTTAGCCACACCTTCCCCCACCCTTGACCCTTAGCAACTATACTTTTGACTTTTCAAGAATGTCCTATAAATGGAAGAAATTCTGCTGAATGAAAAAGTCAGCCTTGCCTTAGTTTATATTCTAAACAAATATAAACTTACTTAAACTTAAGTAAAACTTAAAAAAATATTTGACATTAAACTGAATATGAGAAAATCCACTTGTAAATGAGACTTTCATTTTTATTGTCATACTTCCCTTCTCTCCCTTACACGCTTTCCTTTAATTCTTTATGAACTTACTTCTTCCAGAAGGCTTCTCCTATTGGTTCCCCAGAACTTCCTTATCCTCTTGCTCTGGGCCTTTCTTCCCACACTCTGTCACTCTCTTTTTGTTGAGCAGCATGACACAGGGACAAGCACATGCTCCTTGAAGATACTCAGATCTCAGTATCAGTCTCAGTCTGATAGGGCTGTGGGCAGAGTTGGCCTCCTTGAGCCTCAATTTCCTCAGGGCAGAATAACATCTCCTTCCCACTCCCAGCAAGTGAGAGAAAAGATGAAATGAGGGGACAAATACAAAGCCCCCAAAGAGCAGGCAGCCAGTTGCAGGAAATTATTATGCTGAAGTATCAGTAGTAAGAGTGCTCATTATTATGAGTTTACATCTGCTTGGCCATCACAAAAGCCTACAGACCATCCATTGGAGGCCGCCACATTGGAACAGCACAAAAAATTTTGCAATATCAAAAAAGTTAAAAACAGTGCACTAAACTTTCATTTTTTCATCCATTGTCCTGGTAGCATGTGAAGTTCAGCTCATGTAAGGGGAGGCACCCAAAGGGCTTGCTCTGCCACTGACCCCTTGTGTGGCCTTAACTATGGCACCTTGGCCTCCTCAATCCTTGATTTTTTTTTATGTGAAAATGTGATGCTGACCTCAAAGCTCTCAATCATTTCTCTTGGCTCTGAACTTCTAAAACCCCAGGAACACACAGACTGCTTTAGAATTTAGTAAATTCTTGTATACTCTTTCCCTGTTACAACTGGTTTGAAACTGTTTGCTAATCCTGAAGGTGTGGACCAACCCCTCTCCTTCTGTTTATTATTCTGACATCTCACTGGTTCTGTACAGAAGCTTGGAGAGATTATTAAGTGAATCAATGTATAAACAATGACTAGATAACTGACTTTAAAAAATATACAGGGCCTTGCTGCTTAAATATCATGGATAAGGAAAAAGAGAGAAGGGAAAGTCCGAATTAAGAAAGAAGCTCACTCCATTGGCTCCTGCCATGTAGATACAATTCAATAATAATACATGCCAATCATTAATTTCCTGGGCATTTAATATGTGCCAGGCACCAAGCTGGGCACCCTACGTGTCATTTCATTTAATCCTCGTAACACATCTGGTAAGGTGTTGAAATTGCTATTTTAATCTCTTTTTTAACTGATGAGTAAGCCGACCCTGAGAGGTATAGGAAATAGCCTGTAGTTATACAAGGTAGTATGTGGCAGAAGACCAGACAGTTAAGGTACAAGTAATTTCAGAGCAAGAATTACCTTCATTCCCATCATCAAAGGAAAGACAGTGTTCTCCAAGGGTTGGCTTCATCCTCCTCTGAATCCTTAGTGCCAAAAAGTGCTTGAATGTGACTAGCACTCCATGACTGTGGGTTGCATGAATAAAGGTATAGAGATAAAGAAAGAGGAGGAAGCCAGTGTAGGAAGTCAAGAGAGAGGCAGGGCAGACTGCACTGGGGAAAGAGGAAAAGAAAAGCATGGAGGTCAGTTGGGAGTGGGACAGCGAGGAGAGGCTGGGTCTGGGAAAAGCAGACTGAGCACAGAAGAGTGAGACCTTCAGGGATGCAGTTACCCAAAAGGACTGTGATGAAAACAGGAGGCATTGGAGATGCTGGATCTGAGAAGAGCAGGAGCTGAGTAATGCTCTCTCTGATCTCAGAGCCGAGAACTGCACCAAAATCCCCCTTGCCATCTCTAATTCCTGACTGCCAAAAAGACCAGTGTTTCTGAAACGGAAAGAGTTTTTTCTTTTCATCATAACTCAGATGAAACAGACAAGATTTGTCAATTAGAACATTCTTAAACTGTGCTTTTACCCCCAATTATTCTATGAAGAAAACAAATAACCTGTATAATGATGGGCAAACTGTGGCCTCATGGGAAGGGGAAAAAGGCTGAGAATTCTCTTTGTGTTATTTTAAAAAGAAAAATATGATGCCACTTTGAAAAGGTGTGCAGAATACACCCTAGCCTGATATTCTCACTCCATCATAAAAAAATATATGAAGAAAGGGATTTTAAAAAGTGAAAGAAAATAAATCATAAATCCCAAATTATAGCTAATACTTATTATATGGCATGGTACTAAGCACTTTACAACCATATCTTTTAATCCTGAAAACAATCCTGTGAGATTAGTACCATTTCTATACCCATTTTGCAGATAAGGGAAGTGAGGCACAGAGAGGTGGCACAGTTGGCAGGTACCAGAGCCAGGATTCAGTTCTGGAGGATCTAACTATAATACCCAAGTGATTAACCCAAATGATCATCTGAAGCCTGAAAAAGACACAAAAGACAAAACAAACCCAGGGCAGAGGAGTCCTAATGAATTAGTAATTGCTACAGAGGTGACCGATGAAGAATCCAAGGGCTCTGGAGAAAGCATGAGTTTACTTGAAAGAAAGCCATGCAGGGCTTGTTAGGGTGGGAGCACCATGTTGCAGGGACCACCATGAGCCAACTGAAGGCAGGGTGAGCTGGCGGTGATACATGTGTCCATCACCACAGCAGATAGCCAGAGAGGATGAGCTACAAGATAGTTCTGAAGGAGAAAAGCCAAGCAGATGGAAAAATAGCAGTTTGTGAGAGAACATCAGACCTTCCAATAAACAAGTAAAGGAAACCAGCATGGGTCTGCAACAAAATACTTGATTGGTTGGGATCTTTCTTCTTCTATGGAGCTAAACTGGTTTACTGGCTCTTTGTTTCTTTTAACATTTACTGAAAGCTACTTTGATCTGTGCTGGAAGTGACAAATGCGAGGCCGTGCAATTTTGGAAACAACCAGACTTTTCAGGGCCACGGATAAAGAATTCAGCACCCACCCCCCCACACTCCACCCCCCCCACCACCCCCACACCCCACCCCCCACCAGGCCACAATGTGCTTCAAGTTCAAATACCCAGGGAAATCAGCAGGCAGGGCTATACACAGCCCTGGGATTCCAGCTGATGGAGGAGACTCTCTTCCCTGACACTCTGCATCTTTACATGGAACAGAGGCACTAGTGCCCTCCCATGACTGGACCACTAATGGTTGGTGGCCCTTCCCTTCCCTTTCTGCCCTCTCCTGCCCAGCTGACCTTCTTAGAGGACACACAGCCTGTGCTTCCCAAAGCCCATTCTGATCCTTCCTGCCATAGAATCCCTTGTCTTTCCCCCCAGTTACTGTAGAAATGCATGTAATTTTATACAATATGATTAGTAGACTGAAGACATTCTGAATGAGAGATAAGGCTTAGCACTACCAAGAAAGCCCTTACGTTTTATGAGAGAACCTGGTGAAATCTTCATACCCTCCCCTCCACCAAGAGAACATGCTAATTGCCTAATGCTTTCTTTTAGCCTCTGATAAAAATGAGAGAAATAGATGGAAAGAGTTCTGGGCCAACACCTAAAAGACCTGCTCTATAGACTAGCCTTTCCTGTTTTCAAGCTGTGTGACTTTGTATAAATCACTTCACGCCTCTGATCTTTCTTCTTTTTCCTCTGTGGTGAAGTGAGCACTTTAGATCAGTGTTGCTCGAAGTGTGTGACAAGATATTCTGACTGTTATAGGGCAAGAATTTTAATTTCAATTAATATTACCAAAAGAATGACCACGACAAACTCA
Organism: Herpailurus yagouaroundi; assembly: GCF_014898765.1. Classification (NCBI taxonomy): domain Eukaryota; kingdom Metazoa; phylum Chordata; class Mammalia; order Carnivora; family Felidae; genus Herpailurus; species Herpailurus yagouaroundi. The sequence goes on along the minus strand of NW_024412400.1, from coordinate 33,621,717 downwards.
TAATTCCTTTACATTATTGTGTAGGTTGGGGCTAAAGTGAAAAAAAAAATGAGTCAAAGAAAGCTATAAACTAATATTATAGATGGATATGACCAAAATTGTAAAGGTGATACTTGAAAGAAAGCCAGCTTTGACCTTTTGTCTTAATCAAAGGGCAGAGACCAGGACCACCAGTCAGGCTTCTCTCACTCTCCTTGGTACACCCTCTTCCCTCTCTCCGAGCCTCCATCAAGTGTTTCTGGTCAACGCTGTTGAAAAATCTGCCCAACACACATCCACTGGTCTGCAGCCCTTAGGTACAAAACTGTAATTTGCACAAGTGATCAAATGCAGCTCTCAAATAAAAGTTTTTAGTAAGGCCAATAGCATTTCAAATCTCCTTTTAAAATGTTTATAAAATTATCAAATTTTGCTCACAGGTTTCTGCCCTTCAGTTCTCCATGAACTCCCTCCTTTGGTTCATACATTCGTTTTTTATGTGACTTCTTAGGAATCATCTGTATTCCAACCCAGGGTGTGATTCTAAAACTAGAAAAGGAAGAAGTGAGTATATTTCCAAGCAGTTCTGTAAAACGTTTGCCCAAAGGAGGGACTGAACAACTGAGAGACGTTGGAATGTGCCAAAATTGCCTTCACATAAATATTGTGATTAGCAACTTTTTGTTTATGGCAAGCTTTGATCTTCCCAGAAAGATGGGACAAATGCAAACTATTATTAGCAAGGAAATGCATAACCACTTGATATACCATGATTGATATGCAGGAGCTCAATATGGGATGAACAAGCAAAAACAGTGTTTGCATCTTAAAGCAAAGGCACAGAAGCTAGGCTGATTTAAAGAATCTGGTGGAGGATTCAGAGGCATGATAAGGGTAACAGATTTACTAAACCTGACTAGGAGCAGGAGAATGAGAAACAAGTTTCGGGGAGATATTTCTTCTTTCCCTTCCCAGCACACTATACCTTCAATTGCCAAGCTCCCTGGCCTAGGAGGGCCCTCTGGAGTGAGCATCCTGAAATGAGCCTAGAAGGGGTTGGTGCTCATCTGTTTGGCTGTGCAGGAAATCTGTGTCTGTGGATGTGCCCCTCCAAATCTATGATGACTTGGGATTAATTTGGTGATATCCTGGTCCCTGGCCATGTCTGCAAGAGGCAGAAGTAGCAGTGAGACTTGGACCAATGAAGCTGAAGCATTGTGGTACCAACTAGTAACAGGGCTCCATTCATAGTGACAGGAAATGCAGATTCAGTTAGATTCCGCATATTATACTCAGCCATCTGAGAAAGGGAAAGTGTTGCAGTTCTCCGTCTTACCCAGAACTCTACATTTTCTCCTCTTTCTTGGTCTTGTCCCCAGCTTTGAATTCCTTGGGTCCTCTGTCCCTTCACCCACCTCCAGTGAGCCCTTGATTTTATAGATAGTACTGGGCAGACAGTGAGCATTTATAGATAGTACTGGGCAGACTGTTGTGAGGGCCATGAGCCCTCTCGTGAGTTATTTAATGTCTCCGAGGTTTAGTTTCCTCCTGTGTGAAATAGGAGTAATAGCAGTACCTACCTCCTGGTGCTTTGGAGAGAATCGTAACAAGATGGAGTGTCTATGGTACCTCACATGCTTCTTTACACAGACTGATCAATTAATATCCATTTAGCAAACAATTATGACTCTCTCTTATTGCAAACAGAATCCATCTCCCCAGGGAAGATGGAGACAAATCTTCAGAGTCCTGGAAGGAAATACAATCAATTAAAGCATATCCCTAAAACACATTTTATTGAAAGAAAATGTATTCTCACTGACTGACGCTAGCTGAGATGATACGTTAACATGGTTGACAATGTTGGCTTTTCTCTCAGTTACTGATATCAAAGAGATCAAAATCTTACCCGTTTGCATCAAATGGTCTGTTTTACCCATCAATGCAGGCATACTTGATGCCCCTTGGAGTAAAATACGAGTTTCTTGACTTCTTTTTCTGCATCCAAGCCAGGGATTTCATTAAATGATGGTCTGAGGCTTGGTGCTCAGGCTTTTGCTTGCATGCCAGGCAACAGTTCCAGGGGGCTCTGTGAGTCTTTCAGGCCGGTCTGATCACACTCCAAGTTTTGTGTCTTACAGCATCATGGATTTCTCCTGGTAAGGCAGTCGGAACTTTTGTTGCTGCCCTCCCTTATCAAGGGAAAGAGTATATGAATGAACTTGATACCATCAGTAGGAAACTAAAGCCCAATTCTTAGGACTCTCATGATTAATTGGCAGAGGATGTCACTCCCTTCATCATCTTATTCCCACTCTGTTGCGTTGACAGTGGTGTGGAAGCTTAGCATAAGGTCTCTGGGTTCCTCTGGGTAGTGGTGACTAGCTGCCCACTCAGGACAGTAAGGAATTGGGACCATAAGAGATTAACAAATGCATGCACGAATCAAGGCTTTTTCAACTTGTTTCCCTTTATTAACTAAAGCAATGCTGTTGTGACATCTAGTTGAACCTCTAATGACCAGAAGACAGAAATTAGTACATATTCTTTTTGGTCTCCATTCAAAGATTTTTTTTTTTCTTTTTAAGTTTATCCTACTTTTGAGCCATCACCAACTAAGAAAAGTGAAATCATAAGGGTACTTTTCTTTTTGGCAACAGTTTGTCACAAATCAAATTTACCTGTTTTCCTCCAGGTTGTCTCACAAAGGCATGAGGCCTCCTTTTCTCAGTGGGTTTGAGGATTTGGATGTCCATCATATTACACAATGGTGGATAGTGGAGATAATCTAATTTCTCATTCCATTAAAAAACAAAAAAGAAAGAATAAAATGTCCCTCTAGAATGTCTTCTGAGAGTGGACATGGGAAAGCAAAAGGCTGTCCCCAAAGAGGCAGGCAGTCTTGGAACGCCAAGAGAACTCCCGAAGTGACCACCTGCAGAAGGATGGAGCTATAGCAGAGAGAGACCTAGTCACAAAGCTTGGCTTCAGATTTGCTGTTGAAATTTCTCTTCCTAAAACAAAAAATCAAAACCCACATCCATTATCACTCACTTCACCTGTTTATTACAAACTATGTTTTCCAGAAATGCTGGAACAACTCCAATCATCTGCAAAGGAGCTAAGGTTGTTAATTGAATAGCAGACTGATCTTCCATCTGATTCGAGTCCTCTCTCCTAATAAGTTGGCCATGAACACTGCTATATTTGTGTGATACACTTTGAGTTTCATCGAGCCTGTGCTAACAAGGCAGGTCTGAATCCCAGGTGTCAGCTGGGGCTGCCACAGCAGAAGATAGATTGTCATTTATTTTTACACTTTATGTTCATATTAGCTCAGAGGATAACCTATTTATGCAAATATATAAATGACACATTGTAAACTGTGAGTATATTTGGACAAGAGAAAAGTTCAGCTCACCTCTACTATAGACGACACACCTTCAGGCCTTCAGCTTTTTTTTTTTTTCCTTTTCAATTGTGTTCTCAAAGATAACTCAAAGCAAAGGATCCTTCTTATTAGGTACAAGTATCACAAACCTTCCAGAGATCCCAAGAGGTAAAAGACAATGGTAAGGAGAAAATTTTAAGTTTCTCAAAGGTGTTCTCTCATCCAGCTGATTTATATTACAAGCAGTCCCTCCAAATGAGTCTAGAATTTGAGGTAAGAAATATACGCGAGACACTTCAACTTCTGACCAAACTGCTACTCCTTTGGCCCCTTATTCAGTTTGTCTGATTGAAGATTAGATGGGTAAGAACATGCATTTTAGCACAGGGGAAGGAAGCAAGACCAGGAAGAACCGAATATGAAGAATGATGCTGATAATTTATGGAGACCTACAAGGGAAACTTCTGATCTGATGGTAGTGTCCACATTTTAAAAAGGAAAACAAAATAAGAAGGGGATGAGGAAGGGGAAGAGAAGTAATAAGAAAGAAAAAAAACCAAAGAATTAAATGTTTAGTCTCAGTCTGGAGAAGCTTTATCCTGTGGGAATGCACTGTGAAGACCATCATCAGATGTTGATGGTTGGTCTTGTCCTTTCTTAGGTTTGTAGGCCTCCTGTCACCCATTTGGGAGACAATGAAATGGGGTGATGCTACATCACCCCTTTATTTGGGTGAATACGGAGAGTATCTATCATGCTAGTCATTATCTTTTATTTCAAGTGAATAAAACCTATTCTTAAATAATCTCTTCCTCCTCTTGGAAGCTCCCAAGTGACAGCACCTCTCATTTCTTTCTTGATATGTGCACATTTTACTACTCAATTATTTAGACCTGGCAACTCTTAACACAAAAGATTTGATGCGGCTCATACCTTGGCCAAGCAGAAAATCCTCAGGGAAATGTGAACTTGTTCGTACCCTTAACAGCTGTTTTAGTGAAACAATGCATTATTGACCCAACATCTGACTCTACGTAAGGATTCCTCCTTTGGTACCTTTAGGTTACAGAAAGGTTTTCAACTGATAAATGTCTTTCTATTGCATGCATCCTTTATGGAAAAATAATTGCATATCCTCTGCATATAATTTTTCAGTCATGCTGCATGTGCTCAAACTGCAGCAAAAAATAAAAGGTGAATATGGTTAAAATTTTGCCCTAAGCTCAGAATGTTAAATTAATCAGGGGTATTGAAAAACAACAACAAAAACCATCCCTCTTTACCTATCTTTATCTACTTCATCTCAATCTCACATTATTTTAAAGAAAGAAAACTTCATTGCATATTCTCGCAAAGTGTATGGGTAGGCGAAGGTTTAACAGAGCCAGAGAGGATGGGCAAGGAGTGAGAAAGTGAATTGATGGATGGATGGTTAAATGAATATAAATGAACTGACACCTTTACAGGAAAATAACATTTCTTTTCTTTTTTTATTCTATAGATCAGTGGGTTTTGTATCTGTAATTCTTTCATATCAGCAAAGAGGAAATAAACTCTCATGTAAATCATTTTCCCCCCATCTGGAGCATATTAAAACCATGCCTTTTTTTTTTTCTTTTAAGCAGACTCCTTTCTCCCTATTTGCTTATCAGTTCATCCACCATTACATTTTAAATGAAATTGCAAGACCCTTGTCCCTCCCCCAAATTTCAGCCTGATGTAGGAAAGTGGGAAGCAGACTTTTCTTGCTTTAGAATAGTGACCTAGATTCAATTACAGATAGATCCAGAAGAGAGAAGTGACACCTCACAATTTTCTTAGAGGTCTTGAAAAAATTAGAAATCCCAAAACAATACTTAATGGAAAAGAATCTGTTTATTTTCCCATTCTTCCGACTTACTTTTGCTCCCCTTTAATTGCATTGCTTTGGTACATTTAATTGTTCCCCGGTGCAACATCGCGATACGTTTCCCACGGGATATTTAGAATCCTAAGAACGGGCATTTCAAGGAAATTTCTGAATTTGGTTTTTGAGAGTGGGGGTTTACGTATGGAGTGTGTGCAGTACTGCAAACCGAACCCAAACAGGATGAAAAATAACCACGAAAGAGGCACATTTTTCCTCGTGTCCTTAAAAAAGGCGAACAAATTACATTACAAAAGCACACCCATTATAATTGCACTGCAGACAAAGCATTGAACGAAAAAAAAAAAAAAACAGGGGCATATATATTATTCTGTGTTCCCAATTACTGCGGAAAAATGTGGTCAAAAGAAATAGAAAGGAGGATCCTCTGATTCTGCTTATTGACTTTTATCACTAAATTAAGCATATAAATGACCTGAACGGGTGGCTTGGTATATTAAATTAAAAAAAGAAGAACAATGATTGTCTCTTCCTTTTCCCTCCCTCTCAGATCTCAGCCTGAAAGGAGTCTCCGAGAGATAAGAAAGATGGGATTCGGTCCATGCTGCTCTGGTTGGTCCCGCTGATCCCAGAGCAGGGAGGCAATTGCCTTCCACGCAGGATTTCTTTTCGGGGTTCACAATAAGCGGTCTCAAGCGGAGGCCCATTCCCCTCCCCCCCCCCCCCCCCCCCCAAACAAAGAAGCCAAAAGTGGCTGTCCCAAGACCGACGCTTTTGGGAACCTTCGAGGTGCGTGAGGGTGAGGCAAGCTGATGTGGGCATGCGTGGTCTCCTCAACCCTCTCCACAGATTTGGAGCCGCCAGGCGTAGCAAGAGGGCAGAAGTGGCCTCGCGTCTATGCGGGTATCCAAAATGGAAAAGAACTGCAGACGGCGCAGAAGTTCGGGGATGAGGCGCAGAAAAGAGAGCAGGGGCGCCGCGTGGGTTCTCAAACACCTTCGATGGATGGGTTTTCTCCGAGAGATTATTTCAGATCCCGGAAAATAGGGTTCCGTTGGGCAGTGGCCACGGCATTGGGGCTGTGGGTGCGCGCCCGGCCCTGCAAAAAGGGTCCCCCGGGCCGCACGGGGGAGCGCAGCAGGCGCCCGGCCCCGTGGGAGTCGGCAAAGGATTGTTTCATTTCAAAGTGAAAATCTGCAGGCTTTGGGAAACGATATTCAAAAAAGTATATAATCTCCATATGCCGCTCAATGGAGGATCCTCATAATTTACAGCGGCAGATAAGGCTAGAGGGTGTAATAAAAAATCTGAAGCCCTCCCCTCCCCCTCGCCGCCTCCCCGGAATTGCACCTTGGGCAGCGGAGCAGAATCCGGAATGTGAACTTCTCCCGACATATGTTTCCCGCAGATAAGTAAACAATCTGGACGTGAAATGGAAATGGTAATTAATGCAGTAATGCTGTTACACCTCGAGTGTGCAAATCCCATTGACTCGCCGCGCCACGGGGGGTGCCGGGCGAACGGGGACCAGAGGCGTGCGCCTCGGCCGCCGGCTCCCTCCCTCCGCTCTCCCTCCTCCCGCGGTCCCCGGGCGGGGCGTTCGCGGAGCCCGCGGGGGCTTGGCCGGGCTACAGGAAGTCGGGAGCCGCGGAGCGCTCTCCGCCCTCCGCCCTCCGCCCTCCGCCGGCTGGGCCTGGTGCGCCGCTCCCGCCTCTCCCGTGGAACCCGGAGCGCGCGCGCCTCACACCCACCTCCCCGCCGCTCTAGCGCCGTCAGAGCCTCGGTGCTCTGAGGTGCCACCGAGCCCCGAGGCACCTAGGACAGGCTGAGCTCTGGAAGGGGGAGCAGCAGGCGACGCCGCAGCCCGGAGACCGAAGGGGGCCCTGCGCTCTAGAGCGACGGGTCTTCCTCGCTGGCGGCCGTCGAGTCTGCTCTTCCGTCTCCTCCGTGCTCCCGGCAGAGTGCGGTCTGGCCGGCTGGCAGAGTTTTCCTTAAGTCCCTTCCAGCCCTGCCCCGAGGGCACGAATCGCGTTTGATTGCTTCTCTTCCTGTCCCGAGAGTGAAAAACTTTGGAAATGGCCACTGGCCGCCAGAGTAGCGCAACTCCTTCGTTTTGTAGCGAAGAGGAAAGGAGGACTCCTTTCTGTCTCTGTCCGGCCTGAGGACGCGTTCCCTTCCCCAACTCAGACCAAATTCTTGGGGCCGTTTGGGGATTGGAGAGGATGCCCGGAGCAGGAATTCGAGCGAAGAGGAGGAGAGTCTAGGGAGACGGCCCAAGAACTTCTCGGCCCGAGGCCCTTCCGGTGTCTGAGGAGCCCAACTCCCACACCCCGTCCCAGGGACTGGCGGGGGGCAGCGGGTGACGACTAAACCCGGCGCAGGGTCGGGGGCTGGGCGTGGAGGGGATGTCCAGGCTCTCTCTTTTCCGCCTTCAGTACCCTTCCCAGCGCCAGGGCAGACGCCACCAAGTCGAAGGCCCCCGGCGCGCACAGAACAAAGGTTAGGCCGGGACGACCGCAAATCTCCGGTTCCGCGTCTACGTCCCAGAATTTCTAGCGTCCCCCACCCATCCCCAACTTTAGTATTTTCTTAATTACTCTCCAGCTGCCCAGCGCCAACGCCTCTGGTTCCAGGACAAGGCGCCAAGAGGGTAACCAGCCCAAATAGTGCCCCCAAAGCTGGGTCTGAGAGGGTCTCGAGGCCAGGGCAGGGCCAGAAGCTAGGAGGGAGTGCCCCTTGGCCATGGCAGAAAGGCCCTCGCATCCCCTGTACCCAAACCTAACGTGTCCCTTCTTCTGCCTGTCTTCCTCTCTCACACTCATGCACACGCACAATCCACTCAGCAAATAAAGAGATGAGGGTTCTTAACACGAATCTTGTGAATTATGTGATATTCAAATTCAAATGACTTGAAATTCATTGTCCGCTTGAACAATGGTGACAAGACCTGAGCTGGGGAGGAGCCGAAGCAGAGTCCTCGAGGACAGTCCTGGCGCCGGGCTAGCCAAGTTTTCTGGGCCCTGGCGGTCTCAGTTCTCCCCAGAGAGGCTGCCCACGCGGGAGACGCTTCTCTAGGTGGTACGATGTAATGAGAGTCCCCTAAGGCCCTACCCTGACCGTAACATCACCCCGCTTAGGTGACTGGAGGTTAGACTCCGGGAGGTTATCTAGATCCTGTTTTAAAATGCAAATGTTAGGAGGGTTTCAGTTGTCAGCCACTCACACCTCAGTGTGATTTACTTTAAGTAGCTGGTGTCTGCCACGTATAAAGTTAGCGGTTCTAAGGAAATTGGTATTTAAATGGGAAAACTCAGAAACTAGAAGGGGATTAAAGATTTCTGGAGACAGACTCAAAGCTGGGGAAGCGCCTGCAAGGCTACAGTGGCTCTGCGTGAGAGGCCAGGTGTGGAAGGGGGCCAATGATCCGGTGTCTCCAAGAAGATGCAGCCATTGTGCCCCTCAGCCAAGGGACCGCTAAGGTTTTAAAGAAAGAAAATCTAACGAACACCCAAACAACTCTGCCCCTGCCGGGTCAATGCCACCGGTTGCCATCTGGAGCCGGAGTTGGTCAGGACTCCTCTGGGGTCCTAGAAAACGCCTAGTAGAGGAGAGGTGGGGGTGAGCGCGGCATGTATTGGGGTCAATTTTTTTTTGTCCCCCGGAAGCAATGGCACCCGCAGGCGAGAGGCCCAGTTCCCCCACCCCCACCCCGCCCCAGGCACCCTTGCTCCAGGGAAGCCAAGGCTGCCCGCCGAAGTCTGGGACTCCCAGGCTGCGGGACGCGCAAGGAGAGCGGAGGAGTCCAGGGAGTCGCCTCCTGCAGGGTCCCCCGTCACCCTGTTCGCCGCGGGAGTTCGCGTTCTCCCGACGAGACCAAGAGTCTGTCGAGGGCGACTCTTGACTGCTCTTTGCTGAGCGTAGCGTAGCGCGCTCGCGCTCGGGAGAAGCGGCTCTCCTCGACTCCGGGCGGGCGGGGCGCTCCTCTCCCTACAGGTTTGCTTTAATGATTTTCTTGAAAGAAAGAGACAGTTGTGAGCAAACAGGTTTGACAGGGACTGCTTCCCCCCCTCCCCTTCCACAGCCCCCCCAGGGGATTTCTTTTTGTCTGCGCCTGACTTCAAAGTCAGTAATCGGCCCTTGTCAGAGGCGTGACGAGGAGGATTTCGGCTGTTTGTTAGGGCTAGTTGCGGCCGCGCACCTCGGCGGAGGCTCTGCTGCCCCGGGGGGACGCGGGAGGCTAGGCGGCGGCAGGCCCTGCGGGGCCGAGGCTGGGGCCAGGCCTCAGGAGGGCAGAGAGCTGGACAGAGCCCGACTAGCAAGGAAGGAGAGGAGGTGGAACAGACAGAAACGGCTAGAGCTAGTCTACGGCTTTAGGTCCTGGGACCTGCGCTGGGCCCCGCGCTCTCTGTTGGTTCGAAACGAGTCTCAGTCACCAAGCCGCAGGCACACGGGCGCCTCCCCGCTACCGCGCACCCCAGTTTCCTGCAGCTGCTTTCGGAGTGTCCAGAGCCAGGCGCAGTCTGGAGCCCTGGTTTCAGTTTTCCAGCTTCCACCGCCGGCCCGCCGCTGCCCGAGGTTTCCCCTCTCTCGGACCCACCTGGTGACCCTTCTCAGCCAAACTCCGCCTGGGAGTCTCTTGGGCACCCTGGTGGGGCTGTGCGCGCCGGAATCCACCTCCGGCCTGGGCACTCTGTGCAACTAGGGCGCTGGTGCGCCGGGCTCTGCGGGGAGACACCCACACCCCTGTAAGCTTCATCTTAGGAGATGTTAAGGGACACTGAGCTATGGGGGAGATCAGAGCGGCTGACAGGACTGTCAGTTGGGGTTATATCAGACAGGGAAACCGCGGTGCCTCCGCCCTGGGCCTCCTGGGCTTCCTAGGGGGGCGAAAGGAGGGGCCTTCCCTAAGCGCCTAGAGCCCCCAGACCCCACAGCCACCAGAGGCAAGTCACTTCCTAATTGTCTGGATTTGTAAGAGGGTTTTGTGATGCTAAGTAAGCGTGGCGCAGCCCGCCCGGCCTCCCCCTACTTGTCCCCAGCCCGCTTTTGTTTACCTTCGCCTGATCGCTCATTTATTTATCTATCTATTATTTATAGGCGTCCCCTCCTATTCAGCGCCCGTGTATGTTAATTGTGTTATACCATTTAATTCTAACATCGGTCTCAAAAGAGCTCTTAATGAGAAAAGCATATACAACACGGATCACTTTGCTATTCAGCTCAGCCAGATGGACAACTGCTAACTTTTTTTTTTATAATGAAAATCCCCCTTTGACAAAGGGGCTCAGATGAATAGGCTCCAAATAACACCTCAAACACTTCTAATTGTTTTGAGGACAATATGCTAATCGGTGGTTTTCGGCTTTGGTGTCTGTTGACGTTTCCCTTGCACTTTCAACCACTGATTCCTTTGGAAAAGACAGAGGCAAGCGCAAAAACCCCTCAACAGCAGCAGAAAGCAGACAAATTGCTAGTCTGCCCCACACCTCCATACCGCACCACATCAAAGCCAGTGGAAAAAGCACCCGACCTACAGAAAAGCATGCATGAGCATGGCTTTGGGGGTGAGACTGAGGGGAGATAGGCATTGGGGAGCACTCTTCGATTTTGAGAACAAGTTCCGAAGAGTTGGGATGGAAGGCATCAGAAAAGTCCCTTCTCCCCATGAAAAGCAGAGCAATCTTCCAGATAATATTCACCCAGTGGGGAAAGGAAAAGGCTCTCTTGCTTTTTTTGTTAAACACTAAGGGCTAAGAGTTATTTAATTTTTATGATTTTTTTCTATACTCCGTGCCTGAGGCACTCCGTGCCTCCTTTTCTCTTTGCTCCCGCAGGGTCTTAGTAAAAAAGTCTCCGATAGTCCAGAGCGGGGACCTAAGATATGTTTTTCCAGGTTTCTTAAACTTGTCTTTTTAAACTTAGGAACCGGTATCGAGCCCCAAATCCCAAGAGCCAGCAGCAGTGTTCTCAAGCATCTTTTAAAAATACCAATTCCACTGGTCTTCCCCATGCATTGGACTTAAAAACACCCACCGAGGGACTCGGTGCCTGGTGCGCAACTGGTTCCCAGTAGACTGCGCTTTTCTCCATTCTTTTGGAGTTTGGTTTAAAAGAAAAGAAAATGCACCCAGATCTCAGAGGTCTGGGTCAGCCTTTGTCTTAGTTCATTCTCTCCTTGAAGTGGTCTGACCACTTTGTGAAGACGCCTGGAAGGAGTGACATCCGAGGGAGGGATACCTTTGTCCAGCCTCTAAAGGCAAAAAGCGGGTCCAGAGGGCGCGATCAGGACAAATCCCAGACTTTGGGCCCCTTTGCACCTGGCCTGCAGGCCACCAGACTGGGCCCACTCAAGGCCAGCAGCCACTGCTAGAGTCTTTCTGTGCACTCTAAACCTCCCAGACCCGACTCCTCCGTCCCTGGGGCAGGGCCTCCTGACTTCGGATTTTATGCACATCAAAGGTTACTTTTTGCAATGACAGATTGTCTTTATTCAAAACGTCTTTGTTCAACAAATGAACAGAGTAAGGAGGTGAAATCCTTCTAGGTACATTTCCAAGACATCGTCAAAACATTTATGACCATTTAGGATGTTTTTATTCTTTTAATTTTTGTTCACTTTCTACTTCCTGACTTCAGAACCCGACATTCTGTCTAAAAGTAAACTTAGGTCTCTAGGAGCACTGCTTTATACAAAGAAAATAATCATGTGGGTCCCTTTGTTTTACCTTTAAAGAAGCAAACACTATCATAGCATGATTTTAAATAGAAATATTTCCCTTTCTGTAGTTTTAAACTTTTAAGCCTTTCCCCCCACACATAAAGAGCAAATGGCACCTAGTTGTGTCTGATGGCAAAACACAGAGACACAGCTAACTCTTCAGGGTGCAAAAGAAAAAATATATATGCATATTCTAGATATAGTACCAGGATCTGGGAGTTCTGGAGTCCAAAGCCCATCAGAGGAGAGAGAAGGAAACATAAATAAAGCAAAACTGCCTACTTTTTTTTTTTTTTTGTCCAAAGGGGGTACAGTCGGAGATTTGTTTTGGGACGGTTGGGGTAAGGGCAGCTGTGTAGCTGTCATATGTTCGCAAGTTTCTGGCACCTGTCTGCGCCTTGGGTCCGGGAGGACGCCCCTACCATCCCCCTGGAAGAGAGGCAGAGTCTGGGGGTAGGGTAGCGGGCAGCAGCACGGCTGACCCGGAGGCGTCTGAGGCCCGGGCTAGGCGCAGAGGACAGGGTGCAGATCCCGCTTCCAGGCCACCCTCCAGGTCTGGCGGGCTAGGCTGGGGGTTACATGGCCGTGGCATGGGCTGACGAATAAGGGTCTATGCCAGTCTTGGTCATGCCCGGGAAGAGGATGTAGGCGACGGGGGGCTGCAGGGTGGAGGCAGACCAGGCGGTACAGTTACAGGGCACCACGTAGCCCGGGTTGGTGGGGGACGGGTGCGTGTGCGTGTGTTGGCTGGGGCAGCTGAGGCTGCCGAAGGCGCCGTTCTGGTAGCCCAGGGTGGACGCGTAGGGCAGTGCGCCGGTGGCCAAGGTGTGGGGCACTTCACCCATCTTCTGGATGGCGCTTGAGCTAAACTGCGCGGGGTCCAGCAGGGAGTAGGGCGCCGAGGCTGGCGGCAAGAAGGCCCGGGCTTTCTCGGGCGCGCTCAGGAGGCCGTCGGAGGCCCCCACGGGCAGGCCCGCCGCCTTGAGCGGGTCCGTGTCGCCCAGGTAGGGCAAGGGGAAGACATACCTGTCCTTCTTAAGCAGGTTCTTGGGCTTGCGCCGCGGCCGGTACTTGTAGTCAGGGTGTTCCTTCATGTGCTGGGCGCGTAGCCTCTTGGCCTCGTCGATGTACGGCCGCTTCTCTGCCTCGGACAGAAGCTTCCATTCAGCGCCTAGGCGTTTGCTGATCTCTGAGTTGTGCATCTTGGGGTTTTCCTGGGCCATCTTGCGCCGCTGGCCTCGGGACCATACCATGAAGGCGTTCATGGGTCGCTTGATGTGGTCTGAAGGTTTGGACATGGTCCCGGAGGCTAGGCGGGTGGGGGTGGGGAGTGTAAGGGCTCTGCAGGCGAGACTGGGCGAGGTTGTCTGTCTGCCGGTTTGTCCGTCCTGAGCCGGTTATCTGCGCTCCCCTCGCCTCCGCAACGCTGAGGGGAAGCCAGAAAGAAGCGCTAACCCCGCAAAGTTCAGCTGATCATGCCAGTCCCGGCACCCAGGCAGGCCCCGGGGGGCGAGTGAGTTCAGGAAGGGCGGGGGAGGAGAGGGCAGCCGGCCGGGGGGCTGCCGGCACTGGAGGCTGGGGCCCAAGTACCGGAGTCTCTGGGATTAAGTGGCCAGGTAATTTGCTGGCGAGGGCAGGAAGCTCCTCCTTCTCCCCCTCTCCACCTTCGCCTTCTCTGGTTCTCTTCTGTCCTGTGTCTACCGCTGTGGTTCCCTCCCCCCCTCCCGTGGCTTTCCCGGAGCTACCTCGCCTAGCACAGCACCTGGCTGAGAATGCGGGGAGGCTGGTGAACGGGAGCCAAAAGCGGCGAAGTTCAAAGGCGAGGTGGGCCCGGACAGCACGCACTCTGACATAAGCGCGGGGCGGTGACTCCCCAACCTGGGCGCCAATCAGCTGCAGAGAAGGCAAGGGGGCGCACCTGCCAACGCGCCCGGGAGGAAAGAGGGAGCGCGACTAGTGGGGGCGGGGAGAGGTGTGAGGGAAAGACAGAGAGAGGGAGAGAACAGAGCGGCCGGCTCAGGACTGGGGACTCGGATTCCACATTGTTTCTGGCACTGTCAACAAATAAAACTCTTCGCGCTGGTTTCCTTTCCAGGTCGGTCGTGCAAAGCAGAATTAGGGCTTCAAATACAAAGACTTAGGGAGGGGGCTGCAAAGGGAGTGAGCTGAGAGCGCGTGTTGATAAATAGGACAGCCTCGCCAGGAAATGCAAGGACAGCACTTTCCCCGTTGTCAAAGATCCTCGGAAAAGAAAAAGAATATATCAAACTCAGGTTACAAAGCGAAATAAACTTTTCTAACCATATCCTTGGGGTCCTTTGGCGGCGTTCTCACGGGTGTCCCTCCGCCTCCGCCTGCACCCCTGCCCCAGCACGCAGCGCCTGGGCGAAGCGCTGGCTCCTGGGCTGGCACAGCGGTGCGTTCTAACCCTTTGCTGGGAGGCCTCCCGTCTCGCAGTGCAGTTTTAAAATGCTTGGAAGAGCCCGGCGACCCTCTCTTCACTTTTGTGGAGAGGCCGGGAATAGGGTTTCCATCATGATTCCTAGGTACGATATCATTATTTAGTGTTTTCAGACCTACAATTTTCCCCCCACATTTGTCCAAACCGGAAGGACAGCCTGGAGGCTGGGCCTGCTCCCGGCGGGGCGTGGGGGCTTTGCCCTTGCCCCTTCTGCAGAGGCCCTAGAATAGAGTCTCAGGTTGTATCCGCACCCAGGGTCGATTTGTCCCTGGGCACCTCTTCCACCCAGCGAGAATTCAAGACTCGTTTCTTGCGTCAGATGAGCATTCTTCGGGTAAAGAGGACGAAATAACCCGCGGAGCCAACCTGCGTGCCTGTTTCCTTTGAATAATTGCCTGCCCAATGTGAAATGCCCTTGGGGGAAATATTTATTAAATGGAAACCATTGTCCCAGGCCCAGCAGGACCTGCGTGTGTTCCAGGCTTATTGGCTTTTGCACCAGCCTCTCTCGGGAGGACCGACCAGAAACAGCGCACAGCTCCGCAGGCTTGGAGGGTTTGGGGGTGGGGGAGGTAAGCAGAAATTGAGTAGGTAGAGAGAGAGGGGGGCTTTCTTTAGCGGGTAGTGCATCAAGTTTGAGGCGAAGGCTTTATGTCTCCTTCCTACAATTAGATCCGTGGTATTTCTCATCCTGAGCGCACTCTTCAGACAGGTGGGCACTATGCCCCTTTTGCAGATAAGGCAACTGAGGTTGAGAAGGGCTGAGTGATATGCCAAATGACTCCAGTAGAGAGTGGTGATGCTGGGTGTATGGGATTTGAAACCCCCTAATTTGTTTTCCACCCCACATGGGGCCAGGTCTAAGAATGAGATGGTAGAGCGAGCCAAGGTGCACCCCTCCACTAGACTATGGGAGTCATCGGAATTTGCCATGCAGATAAACCTCACTGGAGGTTTATCTTTCCGCCTGGGCTTGTTCCCCTTAGGATCTGGTCTGAGACCTGGCTTCCCTGACAATAGACCTCGCGCCAAGTGCGCCACCTCTGCCACCTCCGCCTGGACTTGTGAGCAGGTGCACGGTCTTTAAAGTCCTCTCAGCACAGCCCCAGGCCTCCATCCTGCTCTCTAACCCTGTTTTCTCTGCAAGAAGTTTCACTTAGCTTGGCGTACCAGGAAGTAGAGGCGCTTTTCAGCCCAGTCGCAGGAGGGTTTCCAAGGGTCTCAGGCAGCCCCTACTCAGGTCAGACTAGCCTGTGGACTAAGCGCTGCACGCCGAGCTTGCCAGGGATGGGAGGTCTGAGAGCCAGGCAATTCGCGTCCCACTGGGCGATCTCACCAGTTTGAGGAAAGAATGACAGAAGTGCTCCTATCTGCAGAGAGCTATGGCGTCTGGCGGAGACCTACCAACTCACTCTGGAACCCTCGGGGGACACCAAACCCACACACAGAGCTAATGGGCTCACCAAACCAGCCTCTAGGAAACTGCTCCTGGAAGGGGTCCAGGAACAAGGTCGTAGACTCTTTTTTCAGCCTCCAGGCCAACTCATTCCTGTTGCTCCGAGGTCACTCGGGGCAGGCACGCGCCCTCCTTCAGTTCCTCAAATTTCCTCCTCCGCCTCTGGTCTGTGCTACTTTCTAAACATCTCACACTCCGTTCTGGTTCGTAATCCAAAACTGCTGAGCTGATTAGCACAAAGGGCAAGCAACGGTGGGGTGGCAGTTTGTGGGCAGGGAGCCACAGGACTTCCCAGGGTTCGGGAGCCCCAGGCAACCTGGGTCAGACTGCACTGACCCTGGAGGGAGCCAGTATGCCCCTGTGCGTCTTGGCTTTGAGACTTGAACTCCGTGCTGCTGGGAGGGAACTCAGGGTTGAGGGCCGCGCTTTCCCCGCCCGGCATCCGAACGTCTCCTAGGCGCACGGCAGAGTCGCTTACAACCCGTACACAGTGCTGGTTGGCTACGGGTTTATTCAAGACTCGTGAGATCTGGGCCCTGCGCAGGAGTTCCCGTGATCCTGGAGCCTTTCACGGTGCTGTCTCCAGCCCATGCCTCTGCCTTCTTCTGCGCCATCCCTCAAAGTTCTGCCTTCCCGCCAGGCCTAGACCACGGGCAGACATCTTGGAGAGATGGCCCCTGGGGAGAGCCAGGGGCTTTGGTCACCGCTGGAACAGGTCTTAGGAAAAAAGACTCCTAAATACGCCCACTGCTTTACCCGCAGCCTGAAGCTCGGGCCGCCAGGCCACTCCCCAAAGCTGAAGACCTCCCTGGGATGCGGCCTTTCCACTGCGGAGGTTACCTAGAGAATCCGCGCACGCACGTAAAGGTACGTTCGCGTACCTTTTCGCAGCGCAGGTACTGAAAACGCGACGCGTGCCGGCCTAAGCCTGGTATCTGCACAGCTGAGCAGCTGGGATGCTGCCAGCGAACCGTCCTTGTTCGTGTGGAAGTGGAGAGGCCTCAGAGGTCACGACCCTACCCACTTCTAGCCCCGCTCCCTCTCGTCTGGCCTCCCCACCCCCCACCCCGCCCCCGGCAAGGTTCTTCTTTGTAGGAACCATTTCCGCTCTCCTTTCTACCAACTCCTTTCCGTACTTCGGGTCTCTTTGAAGGCTTCATCTCCTCTGGGGAGACTTCTTTGATTCCCTTAATGGGCTAAGACACCTTCTATGCTCTCACTTTTACACCTGCTCTATTTCCCGCTCTCTTCCCCAGCCTCGCGTGGAGCCCTGTCACAGCCCGTGCAGTCCCCCAGACTTCGAACTCCTCGAAGGCAGTGGCGGCGTGTTACTCATCTTTAAATGCCCAGTGTCCGCACAACTCGGAGCGCAAAGGAGACGCTTTATGGTTTCCTTCTGCTCCGACTTAAACTTTTACAACAGGCCTTTCCCCGCCTTGCAGCTGCGGGGAAGATCCCAGGTGCAGCCCGGTTGAGCCAAACGCGAAGTCCCGGGCTCCCAGGCCCGCACCCACCTGCCTGGCCTCCGCGCTCTGCCGCCCTCCAGCCCCCACCTCCTCCTCTCTGGTGGGCAGAAGGTCTCTGCTCCCAGACCGCCTCCGGGACTGAATGACAGCCGAGTGCGGAGAAGAATGCGCGCAAATGGTGACTTGGAGAACGCGGTCATGGGGTGGAGGACAAGAAGGAAGCTGGCCACGCGGCTCGCGCGGGGCCTGTTTGCTAAGAGGCCAGGAGAGTCATTTGCGTCCGGATCCGCGGAGGTGCGGGGCACTCACAGGACGCCAGCCCTGGCGGCTCACCGCGGCCCCTCCCGGATTCCAGAGAGTAACTGAGCGAAGTTCCAGGTTCCGGTTTCGGGGCCCTCCGTGCCGCCCCCGCTCGCTGCGCGGAGTATGAACGCGAGGACACTCAGGTGTTTACGGGTGCTATAATCCAGCCCACCCGTGAGCGTTGACAACCAAGAAGCCAACACTGAAGATAGTAAATTGATGTTGGGAGATAATGCACCTTGGTTAAATCATAAACTTCAAATTTTTCTTACTACCAAAAATATTGTAATATTTGGCATCCCTGCGTTTTACCTTTCTCCCGGTTTCAGAGACCTATCCCATATCTCTACAGTGCCCGAAAAGACCCGGGGCTCTGGTCCTATTAAGACATTTTCTGGTAACTGCGCTAGGGTCTTCCCTCCAGAAACCAGCCCAGCCCACTCGTCTTGAAGTTTTTTAAAACTCCAAGTGTCCCTCGAAGCCAAGATGGCACAGGAGGGCGCGGCTTCCACCAAGAAACAATGAGAAAGCGAACTTAACCGGGTTCCAGATGCCTGGAGCGTCTGCAACCTCACGTTTGCAACGCCCAGCTGGCAGTGTGCTTGACTGGGCTGAAGGACCCTTCTGTCTCAGCACCATGAGCGCACCCAGGTAAGGAGACTTTTTGATACTTCAAACCGCCTTGCCTTAGCTGGGGGTCTGGTCGAAGCAAAGATCACGTGACTCACCGACTTGGGGCAAATTAATAGAGGATTGCCTAACATGTACACCCTTATCCCAGAAAATGGAAGGGTGGGAGCACGGATAGCGCTTTGAAATCTTATTCATTCATTCATTAAAAGGTTATTTATTGAGCACCTACTGTGCGCTAGGCACTGTGCTGGGATACCGCAGTGAACGAGACCTGCGGAGGTCCTTCTCCCATAGAGCTTAAGCTCAACGAAGGACGGACAAAAAACAAGAAACAAATTCTTGAGCTGATTCCCAGTTCCACCACCAAGTAGTTGCATCACCTCAGGCAAGGCTCTTAACCTGTGTCCTGGCTTCCTCACCTGTAGTGGGCATAATGGATTTTTTACTGGGACTAAATGAGTTAATACAGTGAAAGCCCTTAAACAGCGCTTGGCATGTAGGAACTGTTCAATAAATGGTCAGATGGTATGATTGTATAATTAAATAAATGTTATTTTCTGATAGTGTTAAGTGACAAAAAGTGAATCAAGGTGATGAGATGGGCTGAGGGGAGGAAGTCTCCTTTACACTGGGTGGTCAGGAACCTGAACACAAGAAGGAGCCAGCCTGATAAAGGGGTGATAAAGTAGGGGAAGCAGGAAATACCACCAACTGGAGGAGTGATTAACCAAGGGTACTTGAAGGATGTAAGGACCCTGGGAGAGTATAAGGAAAAGACTGCATGAGGTTGGCAGTGCCTATTATTCAGGGCCTTCTAGGCTCCGTAAGGAGTTTAGGTTTTATTCTAAGTGTACTGGGAAGTCATTGGAATGAGACACACCAAAATTATTTTAATAAGCCTAGAACCACAAATAAAAAATACTGCTTATGAGACACTCTATTTATGGAGGAATCTCGCCTTAAATTATGGGCCAGAAACTTTATAAACGGGCAAACTTTTATTGGCCCTGGGGTCAGCTCTTGGCAATGCCTTCGAGAATAAGGCTACTCCTACTGAATATTTTGGATTCCTCTTCGCTCTCCTCTTCCCTCAGGAAGCTGAGGGAAAAAACAAGGGATGGTCATAGGTTGTTAAGATTCCAAAACCTTGTCCATTGATATTCAGTAGATATTGACAACCTGATGAGTCCCTGACTTACTCTCCTTCCCCGTGGAGAATGCCAAGCCTCTGAGCTGGCCCTTTCTGGAGACACTGATGCTACATATAGGCATCTTGAATATCTCAGCTTGAGAAATAGAGGATTTGTATGTGAGCAAGTGATGGTTCTTAGAATTAAAAAAAAAAATCCCAGTGGTTATAAGAACAGAAAGTACATATTGTGCTAAAATAAAAGTCAAAAGAACGTCAACGTTGTATGCTTCTGCCTTGGGTTTTATTGCATTCAGGTGTTTCACATGCATTAGGGCTCCCCCACCTCCATTCTTCTGATGTAAGAATCCTTGGTCAGCTTTTATCATAAATAATACTCTTTAAGGCTCTGTTTGCCTAATGCAATCGGCCAAGTTATTGGAGCATACATTCTCTTGCCAATTTTATCACAAATTATGTGCTGCAGAGGATAAGACCAAACTCTGGCAACAAGCCCCAATCAAGGATCAGAGTAACAGTTCCTCTTTTTGTACCTACCTCTGCTCACAACCTAAATAGCAGGATATATTGGGGCACTGAGCAGTTGCAAAAGGTGCTACATTAAGCATGTTTATTTTCATGTCCTTGTTTCTTTAAAGCATCATTTTTACATGTTCTGAAGACCAACAATCCTTATTATTTTGATACTGAAGTCACTGAAATATTTGTTGAGTAAGTTGATGGTTAAGTTGATGGGAGTTCAAGACCTAGGTCTCCCAGTTATTGTGAGGCTTTGGACAAATTCCTTGAATTCTCTTGCCCTCTATTTTCTCATCTGAAAAATGGGGATAATAATTTCACCATGGCCGGCTGTCAAACCTGGTATTGCTTATCTATTGGTGTAACGATTACTCCCCAAACCCTAGTGGCTTAAAACAACAAATTATTATCTCCTATGTTTTTTGAGGGTCAGGAGTCCAGGATCAGCTTAGGTGGATGGTTCTGACTCAGAGTCTCTTAAGGGAGTACAATGCAAAAATTGCTGGGTTTGCAGTCATGTGGAGGCTTGGTGGAATTGGAGGATCTGCTTCCAGGCTCACTCATGGGGCTGTTGGTGGGAGGCCTCAGTTTCTTGCCACATGAGCCTCTTCCTAGGGACTGTTCATGACATGGCATCTTGATTCTCCCTGTGCAAATGATCTGACAGGGACCAAGACAGAAGCCTGGTACAGTGTGGGAAGAGACTACACAAAGATGCAAATACCAGGAAGTGGGATCACTGGGGGCTGTCCTGGGGGATAACCACTGCAGGCTCCAATTGGATAACTGAATGGGAAGAGCTTTACAGGAATAAAATGCTATAAACCTAAGTGACACGCACTGATTGTGTCTTCCAGACGTGATCCCAGATGACTCTTGGCAGAATTGTGCAGAGGGCCCCCATTTTGTCTTGAATTCTATCACTTCTGTCTTACCAGTACACATTTGGCCTTGCTGGGGTTGGCTCTTGCTCTTTTTCCAGTTTCTTTAACACCATTTTGCTTGTCAGCATTTTCATCCCCAAACTGTGTCTTGTTCACTTCTGTCCTCTTCTTGGAGCTAACATGCTCACTAATTATCAAGGCGCCAATAAGGGCCTCAAAAAGCTGGATTTAAGGAGAGGGCTGCTGGAGGCCCAGGTCAGTGTGGCTGTCATGGGGCGATGTTACCAATACTGTTGAGGGAGCCTCTGCAGCACCTCTGAAATGATACCACTTCACTCTCTGTTTGCTCTTTAGTTAGCCTTGATCCTGATCAATAAAGTGTGAAAATATCTGTAAGTAAAAAATGAATTAGTGCTCAGTTGATGAGGAACCAGTATGTTGAAAATTAGAGTATGCTGATCAATTTTTCTTTTTTTGTTATTTAAATTTTATTTTACTGAAATAATATCATCACTTAATTTAAAAAGTCAGAAAACGGGTGCCTGGGTGGGTCTGTGGGTTGAGCATCGGACTCTTGATTTGGGCTCAGGTCATGAGCCCAGGGTCCCCAGGTTATGCACACTGTGCTCTGTATTGTGGAGTCTGTTTAAGATTCTTTCTCTCCCTCCCCCCGTTCCTCCCCCACTAAATGCTCATTGGCATGTGGGCTCTCTCAATAAATAAATAAATAAATAAATAAATAAATAAATAAATAGTCAGAAAGTACTAAAAACCGGTAAGTCTCCTGCCTTAGGAAACTCCTGCTCTTCACAATCCCCAAAGAGCCTCTTTCCAAAGACAGTAATTTTCCATTCTTTGAGAACCTCTACACATCTCTGTGTTTCTAAAAAATGTGCAGACTGTTATTTACTGGCCTGGTAGGAGAAGATAGTTCTCTGACCCCACCCCCATGCCATCTGCTTTCCCTCTACCTTCTCAGGGGAGTTCTGTTACAGCCTTTTTGGTTCAATTAACAGTACTTACATTATTACTATACAAATATTCACAGTTGAGCATTGTAGTGTATTATGACTAGTTTCAGGTACTTGCCACAAATTGTCCTAGTCCCCCACTACTTGGTTTGCTTTGTAGCTGTTACTGATTCTCCGTAATTGTCCCCCAGACCCTCACACGATTGCACACTAAGTCAGCCATGTTGGGAAGTCTGTCATTCTAGTCTCTTGGAGACATCCTTTCTGGAGGTCCTTTCCTTCTAGGTTGACTTTCCTAGCTTCTGTCTCTCACATCTTTTCTGTTCTCATTTACTTTAAGGTTTAGTTGGAGTGTACCTTCCAGTGCTTTCATCAGGTTGAAGAGATGGCATGATAGCAGCATTGCTTAACATGAGTCTGTTTAAGTCCTACTGCTGCAGTCTGGAACAGGTGCTTCTCTGCCTGGTGCCTGGGGTCTCCCTTCACTTTCCCAGTTTTGGAGTTCCAGTTTTTGTGTCCCATCTTAGCCTCTGGGGTTTATCCTTCATGTTTTTGGGTTGCAGGGACGTCCTGTATTCACTTTTGCTCTTCCCCTTGGCACAGAGCCTGACATGGGGCTGTATCTCACGAACCAGGAGATCATGACCTGAGCCAAAATCAAGAGTCTGACGCTTAAACTACTCAGCCACCCAGGCGTGCCCTGATGCAAAAACTCATTATCTGCATTATTTTATTTAATACTCAGTAAGCCTAGGTGGAGAAATCTGTTATTATCCTCATTTTAAAGATGAGGAAACTGAGACCTAAAAATGTCAGACAGGATTTGCCCATAGTCACAGAGCTAGTAAGTGGTGGATCCAAGATTTGAACTCAGGTATTGTCTGACTCAAGAGTCCTCCTTTTGCTATCCTAATCCTCTCAGCACAAGCATGGTATGAGGCAGAAGGGAGACTGTGTGGATCCTTGAGGGCTGTATCTTAATAGAAGGCTCCTTGAACAGGGGCCTTGACTGTTTTCCTTCAGGAAAGGATGGGAAGGATTGCATAGACTGAGGGGAGGGAAGGAGGTAGGTCAGGTGGGGAGGTTTGTGCACTGGGGCAGGTGTGGGGATGGGATGCAGGACTCCATATGAACTGGGTAAAGGTCAAGGGTTAGGTGGACCAATTCATGGTATCACTGGATGTTAGAATGAGGGGCTGGCAATCTATCAGATGGGCAATGAAAATGGTAGGCTTTGGAGGTGAGGAGTGAGAGGTTAAAAATGGGACTTCATGAAGTTCAGTATGAGAATGTTATGTAGATGGATGGGAAGACATTGGAAGTTACTCTGTACTTATTTACTGTCTTTATTTATTCTGGGTAAACATTTGCAATGTCTCTGCTAATGCAACATTCACGTCAATAAATTCCCCTAAACTCGTACTTTTATCAGAAAGCAGTGTGTCTAGTCTGCTGATGAGGACTTATTTTGGTTTGTTATTATGGTTTTAACCAAATATATCTTGCAGCAGTTCTTTGCTAAAAATATTTTTAGGTTTGTACTTACTATGCTGTGGAGTGGATTGATTCCCTTATCAACCTAGGTTTAAGAGCTAAATTCAGTAGGATAATTTTAGCAATGATTAGTCTTCAAATAAATTAGGACAGTCCATTTATAATCCTAGGATTATAATTTAAAAGGTAATCTCAATCCTTGTATTCTGTGGTACTTATCACACGCTGAGATTCTTTGTTTATTAATCTCCACAATAGACACAAGATTATGAGAGAAAGAAGCCACCTTGGAATGGCACGGCAAACGTCACTTATGTACATGCACGTCATGGGGACAGGATTGGTACATAGGTCTGTCTAATCCTAGTCTACCATACTGTCTTGCTGAAATACTTGTTTAAAGATGTTGAAACATAGGGCATACTTATTAGATATATGAAGATGGATTTGAGCTAAGTAACTAGGTCAGATATCTTGAAGTTCTTCTGTGGCCCTGATTGGTGTTACCGACCCTGTCCTCATTGTAGACTATCCTATCATTTATTCTCTGATTTGCAACATAAAATCTGTGACAGAAAATGCTCACTGGTTAGCCAACAGTCATTTCACCTTTTCTTCCTTGTTAATCAGACCTTGATTTTTTTTTTTTTTTAACCCAGTGCTCAGGGGTTGCTTGATTAAGCCAATAATAGACTCTCTATCTGCTTGCCAGGGATGGGTTTAAAGGTGGGCATGTGACCCAGTGTGGCCAATGAATTGAAGTCTGCTCTGGGGTGGGATTCTGGGAAAAGTTTTCCTTGATTTTCAAAAGAGTTGCACAGGAGGAAATGGTGCCCAATTTTTCTGTTTTGGGATGATGTTGTTGGCATGGTACCACTTCACACCTGGGACTAGGGCAGCCTCCTTGGGACCATGTAGGGGATGGGTGAAGAGAGAAAGTTAGTAAGATGAGGATGAGAGTGGGAAAAGGGAAGGAATCTGGTTCCTTGAGGGCTTTGTAGAGTTGCTGAATAACCAACTTTGAAACTCAACTTTGAAGCTTCTTGATATGTGAGAGAATTTCGTTCCTTATTATGTCCTTTCTGGTTAGTTTCTCTATTGGTGTAGTCAAAGCTCCCTATGTGATAGCAAAGTCTCCCTTGCTTACTTACCATTTCAGGTTTTGTCTAGAATTGGACTTAGCTGACTTTCTATAACCATAGCTAAGCTTTTACATGCAGAAGCTCAAGTTCTTTTGGTATGCACATCTGAACCTTCTTTTTATGGATTCTATTCAACTATACTCTATTTTCATACACTTTAATTTAGTAAAATTGTGATTATTTTTACTGACCAGTTCCTTTGAGTTGGCATCCACTTGCTGTATAAAATAACCTTTCAGTTTTTCAGTCTAGGAGGACTAGGATGAGCTGGGCTGAATTTCTCCCTGTAATGATCTTGGAACAGTAAATACTGCTCTTCTTCAACAGCTGTTGGGAAATACAGTGTTGGCCCCAATGGGACTCGGGGTCTGGAGTCACACACACATTGTGGATTCTCAGGTCCTATCCTGAGTCCTGTGGTTCTGCTGATCTTGCCAGCCCTCTTATAGCTGCATAGCTGAGAATTTCCTTTATTCATCTATGGTTAAGAACATACTTTCTTTTTTTTAAATAAAAGATCTTAATGTTTATTTATTTTAAGAGAGAGAGAGAGAGAGAGAGAGAGAGAGAGAGAGAATGAATGAATGAATGAATGTGGGGGACGGACACAGAGAGAGGGAGACACAGAATCTAAAGCAGGCTCCAGGCTCTGAGCTGTTAGCACAGAGCCCAACACAGGGCTAGGACTTACAAACTGTGAGATCATTACCTGAGCCAAAGTCGATGCCTAACCAACTGAGCCACCCAGGCACCCTGAGAACATACTTTCTTAAGGTGTGCTGCGCTAAAGCTCCATCTCACCTGTGAAGTCTCTGAGCACCTCTCCATGTCCAAACTTGGTTGGTTCTTCCCATCTTTTCCACTGCTCTCTTGGCTCATAGGGAACTATTCAATTGGTTTTTTTGAGTACATCTTTGAATAGGGGAGGGCCTTCCCTTCTGGCCATCTGCCACCTGGAGGGGTTGAAATTGTTAGATGGTTGGTTTTGTTTTGTTTTGAGAGAGAGAGAGAGAGTGAGCAAGCAGGGGAGGGGGAGAGGGGAAAGAGTGAAGAGAGAGAGAGAGAGAGAGAGAGAGAGAGAGGATCTTAAGCAGTCTCCACACCCAGCATGGAGCCTGACATGGGGCTCAATGTCATGACTGTGAAATCATGGCCTGAGCTGAAATCAAGAGTCCGTTGCTTAACCAACTGAGCCACCCAGGGGCCCCTAGATGGTTGATTTCACGAAGATGCTGAGCCAGTTGAGGCAGGGAGGACCTGGGAGTGCTCTCAGATTGGTGACACTGAGCAGGATTCAGCTTACTCTCAGTTCCCTGGTCACTGAGGTAGAAAAACCCCACCAATCCCCTCTCCAGGTAGGACTAAATTTCCCCTCCTTTCCCATGTGTGTCACTTGTCCCATGCTTCCTCTTCCTCCTCTTTCTCCTGTGGGGTCTAACTTTGTTTCCATTAGCAGAAAAACTTCCTTGGGAAAAAATCCTCAGTCTTTTGCTTTGAGGTACTTGGTCTTTGTAGTTGCTTTCCTAGGGAGTGGCTCTTACTATTGTGGGAGTGGGTAGGGGAAAGGAAAGACCTGGGGACACCACTGAGAGAGGAGGGTTGAGGGAAGTATGCTGAAACACAGGGAAGTTGCTAAGGGAAATAACCTTGCCACTCTTACATGACTCTGTCTTTAAAGTAAATTTCAAATGTCTATTTGAGCTTCAGTTTTCTAAACTGTAAAACAGAGATAATACTACTTTCCCCATAGGTTGATGTGAGGATCAAAAATGAAATCTAGGCAACAGACCCAGCATGGAACCAAATAGAAGCAGAACAAAGTGTTATCATTTCTCCATTATTCCTCTTCCTCACTATGGCTCCAAATAGCCTCTTATTCTGAAGTTAAACACATTACATCTGCTCCATTGCATTGTGTACACCTGAGTCACATGACCAACCTGGCTGTCAAGGAGGCTGGGAATGACAGTCATTGTTTTGAGCAGATATGTGTTGTCCCAAATATTCTGTTACTGTGGGAGATGAGATGCTGGGGACAGCCACTGGTCTCTGCTGTTAACATTCTGGTGGCTTTCTCTTTTTTTGTTCCTCTTTCTTTTCCTTGGGCACAGAATTTTAACAAGGAGTTAAGAAGAACACCTTCACTAATCAGGAATATATATCCCACCCTCTTGCTGGCAAAACCTACCTTTTACTCTAGAGGATAAAAATGACAAATATACACATTCATAGCCTCCTTTGTATTTGTAGGTAGGCATTTGTAGGTAGGTAGAGGGTGTCTGCTGAGAACTTCAGGAAATTATTTTCTTCACTAAATGAAAAATAAACTGTATTGGACATTGCTTGTGTACCATTTCAAAATCCCCTCAGCCCCTCTGCTGGGGTGACCAGCTCTGTGTAAGTCAGTGCCCATCTTTGCAGTTGATAGGGTCTCATCTGGGCCCAGGCAGTATAGTCCTTACTTCCTGTTTTAGAGCTCCTCTGATGCTGCAGCCCTGGAAATCCATGGAAACTCTGTTCTCTGCCCTCATATAAGCATAACCTGGTGGTATCAGGGGAACTTAATACCTGTGGGGCAGACCTTGGCCACTAGGAGGTCAGAGGTGATAAAGCCTTTCTCCTTTTGTCTCCTGAATGGACAATTATGAGATGTAGTTCATAAGGCTTCTCAGAAAGTCCCAATAGGTTTGAGTACCAGTTTCTCACAGAGGTGACCACATCAGCAATGCATCTGCATTGGCTTTCTTTCCATTCCTGTTTCACTGCCCTTATCTGCGACTCCTATTCTTTATTAGGGAATCACATATCCTAACCAAATACCTGCACACAAGTCTTTGCCTCAAGCTCTGAATTAAGAAAAGTCTAGACTAAGAGAATTCTTTGAAGAGAGATGCTCTCCCTATCTCCCTCTGTTCCTCCCCTCCCCTTCCCTCTCTTCTCTTTCCTTCCTTATCTTCTAGGGGTTAGGTATATGGAACAACAACAAGCAGGGGAGGGGGAGAGGGGAAAGGGGGGAAAGTCACTTTGTGACTATGAGGAGAAAGCCAAGGGAATCATTGAGTAGCTGGTCCAGAGTGCTCACATTGGTGAGCCACTGAACCAATCCTGGAATGATCTACCTTAGAGAAAAGTATGTGAGAAAAGTAAACTACAATTATTTAAACCATTTCTACTTGAATATTATGGCACTTGCCCTGAAAGAATTTTGGCAGAGTCCATGCAGCCATTCACTTATAGATGAATATATCACACTACCACACATATATTCACTCTTATTTTTCAAATGCACGTTAGTGAACTACAAATTCGCTTAAAAGAAAGAGGCAGGCACTATTGTTTGCTTGCCTGACATGTATTCTTCCCTTCATAACGGAACCCTGATTTCCTCCCCTCCCCAGGCACCTACCCTGTTTCCATGCAGCCAAAAGCCTGAGAGAAACGAACCTCACTCCCAGCTCTAAGAGTGAGCCTGATCTGTTTCAGTCTAGTCCTATTCTCGGCTCATTATTGGTCCATCAATGGGCATATGAACATATTTAGGCCAATGAAACTTGAGGGAAAGGTTTCCAAGAGGCTTCTGGGGGACACTTTCCCTTCCATAAAAGAGAACTACAGGAAGAGATAGATTTTCTTAACTTTCAGATGTGTGTCTTAGTGTGGCAGCTGGAGTGCCACAGCTGTTGTGCTGCCAGTCTGGGGATGAAAGCCACAGTAAGAAGACAGAGTTGCATGACAGGAAGGCCCTGGGGTCACGATGACAATACTGATTTGGTGAATCAGTTCTCTCTGCAGTACTTCCTCTGACCCTTTTTGTTGTATGAGATAAGGAATATATGTATCCTTCTTGTTAAAGCCAGGTTGAATCTAGATTTCGGTGTCTTGCCAGGGGAAGCATCCTAACTGTTTTAAATCATTACTGAATTTAGTTAACTTTTTGTCCCATGTTTTCTCAGTTATCAGGTACTCAAAAGATATCCTCAATCATGCTGAGGTCTGTGAAATATTTTGATGTTAGAAGGGGCCTGTATCTTCTCAAGAATTGGGAATAGCTGTTCTAGAGTATCTTTCAAGCCTTATTTCACACCTTTCCTCCACCAGGTCTTGGAGGACATTCAGGGTGAGGAATCAAGAAAGAATTAGCAAGGGTACTGCCAGGCTACCTTTGCCAATGCGAGGAAGAGGGTTTATCCAGAGGAGGGCAGAGTGGACACTGCATGGGGCAGAGCTTGGCTCTTGATGGTCACTCAGTAATTGGCTTATTTTAATGAGCTTTTATTCGCAAGATAAGAGGTAGCCTTTGTAATTGCTCAGTAGCAAACTAGCCCCAAATATGAGGAATAGCCTGTTCATGGTAGAACATTCAAGTCAGTTACACCCAGTTCAATGAATTTACTCTGAAACCTAATATGGTCAATGCTGCATGAGCTGCCATGGTTTGTTCATACACCTGCCATCAAAGCCCAGGAGCCGTTATGTCATGTACAAGATGCAACCTGATGCTATGTGACATGTGCTACCATGCTGGTTGAGGAGTGAAATTGCAACATCTGAGAAAAAACTACTGGCTCTTCAGACTATACTGAGCACTTACAATCCTAGCTGGAGGAAATTTTGCTCTGGTGTCACTATGTGGACTGACTGATAGAACATCTCTACGTGGGGTGAAAATGGAACAAAGTGTGCAGACACTGGCCCCACCAGATGTTAATAAATGTTGTGAGAAATAAGATTCCTGAAGTCCAATTCTTTTAGGAAATTCTAGTTTAAACGTAGGTGTAAGTTTTCTTTACTGCAGGTTTTCTGACCCTTTAATATGCCAGTGGGCATTGTGAATCTTTTTTTTTTTCCATTTAATTTAATTTATTTTTTAAATTTACTTCCAAGTTAGCATATAGTGCAACAATGATTTCAGGAGTAGATTCCTTAATTCTCCTTACCCATTGGGCCAATCCCCCCCCAACACCTCCAGTATCCCTCTGTTCTCCATATTTAAGAGTCTCTTATGTTTTGTCCCCCTCCCTGTTTTTATATTATTTTTGCTTCCCTTCCCTTGTGTTAATCTGTTTTGTATCTTAAAGTCCTCATATGAGTGAAGTCATATGATATTTGTCTTTCTCTAATTTCGCTTAGTATAATACCCTCTAGTTCCATCCACGTAGTTGCAAATGGCAAGATTTCATTCATTTTGATTGCCGAGTAATACCCCATTGTGTGTGTGTGTGTGTGTGTGTGTGTGTGCGTGTGTGTGTATACATACATACATACCACATCTTTATCCATTCATCCACTGATGGACATTTGGGCTCTTTGATTCTTTGCTATTGTTGATAGTGCTGGTATAAACATTGGGGTGCCTGTGCCCCTTTGAAAAAGCATACCTGTATCCATTGGATAAATACCCAGTAGTGCAATTGCCAGGTCATAAGATAGTTCTACTTTTACTTTTTTGAGGAACCTCTATACTGTTTTCCAGAGTGGCTGCACCAGTTTGCATTGACACCAACAGTGCAAAAGAGATGCTCTTTCTCTGTATCCTCTCCGACATCTGTTGTTGCCTGAGTTAGCCATTCTGACAAGTGTGAGGTGGTATCTCATTGTGGTTTTGATTTCTATTTCCCTGATGATGAGTGATGTCGAGCATTTTTTCACGTGTCAGTTGGCCATCTGGATGTCTTCTTTGAAGAAGTGTCTATTCATGGCTTTTGCCCATTTCTTCACTGGATTATTTGTGTTTTGGGTTGAGTTTGATAAGTTCTTTACAGATTTTGGATACTAACCCTTTATCTGATATGTCATTTGCAAATATTTTCTCCCATTCTTGTCAGTTGCCTTTTAGTTTTGCTGATTGTTTCCTTCGCTGTGCAGAAGCTTTTTATTTTGATGAGGTCCCAAT
The DNA here is from genome assembly GCF_014898765.1 of Herpailurus yagouaroundi. Classification (NCBI taxonomy): domain Eukaryota; kingdom Metazoa; phylum Chordata; class Mammalia; order Carnivora; family Felidae; genus Herpailurus; species Herpailurus yagouaroundi. Next base: position 33,591,390 of record NW_024412400.1, on the reverse strand, counting down.
AGTTCATTTTTGCTTTTCTTTCCCTTATCTCTGGAGATGTGTTGAATAAGAATGTGCTGCGGCCAAGATCAAAGAGGTTTTTGTCTGCTTTCTCTTCAAGGATTTTGATGGCTTCCTGTCTCCCATTAGGTCTTTCATCCATTTTGAGTTTATTTTTGTGTATGGTGTAAGAGAGTGGTCTAGGTTTATTCTTCTGCATGTCGCTGTCCAGTTTTCCCAGCACCACTTGCTGAAGAGACTGTCTTTATTCCATTGGATATTCTTTCCTGCTTTGTCAAAGATTAGTTGGCCATATGTTTGTGGGTCTATTTCTGGGTTCTGTATTCTGTTCCATTGATCTGAGAGTCTGTTTTTGTGTCAGTACCATAATGTCTTGATGATTGCAGCTTTGTAATACAGCTTGAAGTCCAGAATTGTGATGCCTCCTGGTTTGGTTTTGTTTTTCAAGATTGCTTTGGCTATTCAGGGTCTTTTGTGGTTCCATACAAATTTTGGGAGTGTTTGTTCCAGCTTTGTGAAGAATGCTAGTGTGTTTTTTTTTTTATAGGGATTGCATTAAATATGTAGATTGCTTTGGGTAGTATTGATATTTTAACAATATTTGTTCTTCCAGGAGCATGGAATATTTTTCCATTTTGTGTGTGTGTGTGTGTGTTTTCTTCAATTTCTGTCATAAGCTTTTTATAGTTTTCAGCGTATAGATTTTTCACCTCTTCGGTTACATTTATTCCTAGGTATTTATGGTTTTTGGTGCAGTTGTAAATGGGACCGATTCCTTGATTTCTCTTTATGTTGCTTCATTGCTGGTGTATAGGAATGCAACCGATTTCTGTGCATTGATTTTATATCCTGCAACTTTGCTGAACTAATGGATCAGTTCTAGCAGTTTTTTTGGTGGAATCTTTTGGGTTTTCCATACAGGGTATCATGTCATCTGTGAAGAGTGAAAGTGACCTCTTCCTGGCCAGTTTGGATGCTTTTTATTTCTTTGTGTCGTCTGATTTCTGAGGCTAAGATTTCCAGTACTATGTTGAATAACAGTGGCGAGAGTGGACATCCCTGTCTTGTTCCTAACCTTAGGGGGAAAGCTCTCAGTTTTCCCTGTTGAGGATGGTATTAATGTTGGATCTTTCATATATGGCTCTTATGATCTCAAGGTATGATCCTTCTATCCCTACTTTCTTGAGGGTTTTAATCAAGAAAGGATGCTGTATTTTGTCAAATGCTTTCTCTGCATCTATTGAGAGGATCATATGGTTCTTGTCCTTTCTTTTATTGATGTGATGAATCACATTGATTGTTTTGTGGATATTGAA
>NW_024412400.1:33571959-33585074 GCF_014898765.1 Herpailurus yagouaroundi | reverse complement strand
GGTGAATAATTTTTTTAATGTATTGTTGGATCCGGTTGGCTAATATCTTGTTGAGGATTTTTGCATCCATGTTCATCAGGGAAATTGGTCTATAGTTCTCCTTTTTAAAGGGGTCTTTGTGTGGTTTTGGAATCAAGGTAATGCTGGCTTCCTAGAAGAGTTTGGAAGTTTTCCTTCCATTTCTATTTTTTGGAACAGTTTCAAGAGAACATGTGTTAACTCTTCCTTAAATGTTTGGTAGAATTCCCCTGGAAAGCCATCTGGCCCTGGACTCTTGTTTTTTGGGTGATTTTTTTTTTATTACTAATTCAATTTCTTTACTGGTTATGGGTGTGTTCAAATTTTCTGTTTCTTCTTGTTTCAGTTTTGGTAGTTTATATGTTTCTAGGAATTTGTCCATTTCTTCCAGATTGCCCATTTTATTGGTGTATAATTGCTCATAGTATTCTTCTTATTATTTGTATTTCTGCTGTATTGGTTATGATCTCTCCCCTTTCATTCTTGATTTTATTTATTTAGGTCATTTCCTTTTTCTTTTTGATCAAACTGGCTAGTGTTTTATCAATTTTGTTAATTTTTTCAAAGAACCAGCTCCTGGTCTTATTGATCTGTTCTGTTTTGTGTGTGTGTGTGTGTGTGTGTGTGTGTGTGTGTGTGTGTGTGTGTTTTAGATAGCATTGATTTCTGTTCTAATCTTTATTATTTCCTGTATTCTGCTGTTATTGGGTTTTATTTGCTTTTCTTTTTCCAGCTTTTGGAGGTGTTAGGTTAGGTTGTGTATCTGAGACCTTTCTTCCTTCTTTAGGAAGGCCTGGATTGCTATATACTTCCCTCTTGTGACCGCCTTTGCTGCATACCAGAGGTTTTGGGTTGTGGTATTATTTTCATTGGCTTCCATGTGCTCTTTAATTTCCTCTTTAACTTGTTGGTTAGCCCTTTCATTATTTAGTAGGATGTTCTTTAGTCTCCAAGTATTTGTTACCTTTTCAATTTTTTTCTTGTGATTGATTTCGAGTTTCATAGTGTTGTGGTCTGAAAATATGAATGGTATGATCTTGATCTTTCTGTACTTGTTGAGGGCTGGGTATTGTGAATCTTTAAGAAAAGAATGCTGCATGAATCTTCCCAAATTTAGTTGGTCAAGCAATTATTCTCTTTTTTTCTTTTCCTTCCTTCCTTCCATCCATCCATCCATCCATCCATCCAAAGAATTCTTTCTTCAGGGGTCTGATCTAGTGGACTATGTTTGGGGAACACTGGCACAGTCTGATGGAATCTAACAATAGGATCCAGTAAAAATGAAGCGTGTGCAACTAGAATTGGTAGATTCTTTGTTGAGAATATAAAACTCACATAAATGAAATTATAATCAACCTACTCTGTCCTCCTACATTTTTGATACTGTGCCATGTTTAGAATTGACCTTTCTCTTTTGGAATAATAGGTAACAATGGGATCAGTTTACTTTTGGAGTAACACTTAAGTCAACACTCTCTCGAAGGATGGCCAGTATGCTTTCTCCAATAGCATCTTACAATTGGAAAACTATCTGTGGTTTTCCTAGAATGGTATCTGACACCAAGCAGGAATGAATACTTCTGTTGAGAAGGTTGAGACTCCTGTCTTTTGACCATTGTCTTCTGCCCATTGTGGGTTATAGAAAACCTTCTCTCCATATTCCCAGAGATTCTTATGCTTCAAAATGTGAGAACACTTTGGATGTTCTATGAATAGTAATGAAACCTCTACCTATGTGGATGAGAAGCACACGTGAAGGGTGTATACCCTAACCAAAAAGTCTTTGGGTTAAATTAGATTGTTGATCACACAATATAGCTGTCCAAGTAATGAAACTACCTAAATTTATTGAAGTCTAGGCAGGCAGAATTTTGTGCAGTTACTTATGACTAACATGGATCTCTTCCCCACGTTTCATGGGTGAGTGGAAGAAGCAATGTATTGCCTGGTGATCGAATCAAAGATGACCTGCAGTCAATCACTGTAGGTGACAGTGGGTGACATCACACTGGAGCAAGAGAAGAGAAGAAACCATTATTCATATTACATAGAACAATGGTTCCCAAACACAAGCCAGTTTTTCTCTTGTGGGGATTGAAAGAACTAAGGAAAAAAAAAAGTCATATGGTGATCTTTTCATGTTTAAAATTTAAAGTGTGAGATTATGTTTTTCCTAATATTTAAAAGCATACATTTCCTTAGTTAGGAAATGGCAGCAAGCAGTAGCCATTTTTTAAAAAATTTTAACATACTTGACTAAAATGTTATTAATTGTCATGGCTTTAAATTTTTGTGTGTTATATTTTTCTTGTGCTTTGTTTGTAATTATGCTGCTCCACATGTGGCAATCACTACTCTGGAGCACATTGAGAACTTGGTCAAGAGTTTCGTGTTAGGTTGAAAGATAATTAGAATGGGAGATAAAGAGAAATAGAAATGACTTAGAGGATGTAAAAGTGAAGAAGAGCTCAAAGAGGATTCTCAACGCAAATTTGAAATAGAGTTTGTATTAAGACACTATGTTTTAGATAAACTAGTTATCAAAAAATAATGGTGATAGAGCTATTGTGCCTATTTCAGGGCAGCTGTGGTGGTTGAGCTCCCTCAGGGTTGGTTCTGGTTTACTATCCTGAGCAGATCCATGCTCACCAGCTTGAGGGAAAGAAACCAGCTCCTATGAGTGACTAGGAACTTCTGAAAAATATCCAGAAACATTTGTAAGAGGAGGGTTACAAAGTTAGTTGTTCTTGTTTTAAGCACACAGTTTTAGATTTACTGTAAAATATTATTTTGAAAATTAGCCATGATTCTGCTACCTAATAAGTGCCAGTTACTTCTAAATTCATATTTTTTTCTGGTAAATAATTTGTTATGGGAAGAGATGAGATATAGCTTTTGAAATCATAGGATAAGAAGCTGCTGGATTCAAGTTATTAAGGTTCATAAACTGTATCTACTGATGATACTAAAATGCTTCATATATGAGGTTTGATTACATGAGAATAGTATTGATTTAAATGTGTGGTTGATTAAATCTGTCTCGTTTCTCTATAGTAATATTTTGGACATGAACGGGAACTTTTAAGAGAGAGGGAATATAGTAACTTTGGAGTCAAACTAGTTTCCGTTTCTCAGGCATAGGCAAATCACTTAACCTTTCTGATGCTCACATTCTTGAACTATAAAATGGGGACAATAAAAATTCCAACCTGAGGAAACTATGTTCAAAAGATGAGTTGAGAAAATGCTAAAATCTTCCACTCATACACTGAATCACCAAAATGATAATAAATATGTACCCAAGCTTGAAGACAATAAAGTGGACTATCTGTGTACTATAAACAGAGAGTCCTTAATGGATAAAGTAGAACAGCAACCAGATCAGTAAGCAGAGACCACCATACTGCTGTTGAGGACCCAGGGGTTCTCTGGGCTTTTGAATCATATTCTCTGTGAGTCTGAAGCTGCGACTGTCATAAAAGTGCCCTACCAAGAGGGTATAGGTTATGTAAGTGATCCACAACAAAACTTACCAGTAACTCAGGAAGGGACAAAAAAGAGGGACACTGTGACAGATTATATTTTCTTAATTGACTATAATAATGTCTCCCATTTTGCATTCTCTTCTCATAATGTTACTTTGACATACCTTCCATTGAGAGATGGAATCTAGGTTCCCATTTCTTAAATTTTGGCAGGTTTATGGCTATGGCAGAAGTAGTTATGGGACTTCCAAGGCTAAGTCATAAAAAGTAATACAGCTTTCACCTGGGTCTTTGGGGACATTTGCTCTGAGAACTAAACTACTCCATACAGAAACCCAAGCACTCAATTTTGGAGACTCAGAGGAAGAGAAACCAAGGCCCCTGATTCTCAGTCTGAATTGAGCTCTAACTAACACCAATTAGCCAATCACATGAGGCTGTCTAATCTATCTACTTATAGCCAAGGGACAAAAAAGAATCCTCAATTTTGGTTTGAATAGCACATTGAACTGGCTGAGAGTGAATCAGTGAGCTGAGAAATTATTCCAGAATGTTATAAAAAGAGATTAAGAGATGAGAAATAAGGAATGATAATGAAAGAAATGATAAGCTTAACTGTGCAGATAGATAGATAGATATAGCTTAACTGAAGTAAAGAAACCAACAGAAGGACAGCAGCAGTCCTTACCCATAGATGAGCATCCCCACAAGAATTCCATGGGTGAAATCACAATATTTTGTGGAAAATCCATACAACTATGACTGTCCATACTTCTATACATGATTACTATGTCATTGTGCTCCAGTGTACTCATTTTTAGCCAAACTGCTACTAGGAACATAAAAATAAGTTTCACTTTCCCAAAAAATGTGTCTATTTTTTCTTTTATAAACTTTGTTTCACTTTTGTTCTCTGGCAATCAATCTATATATGTCTGATCTTCCTCTTGGTCAAGTAGATTTCAGCTGTGCTTTAACTAAACTGCTTATTCTTTGACAAAAATATGAAAAAAGTAAAGAAAGAATGGAAATAGGTAAGGAAATTGAAATATTCTAATAAAAGTCCCAGGAAGAAAAAGTGAAGAGAATGGAAGAGAGGCAATATTTTAAAAAATATTTGAAAATTTACCAACACCTGAGATGGTCGTAAGTTTTCAGATTTATAGAGTCTTTCAGATGCTGAGAAAGATGAATAAAAATAAACTCATACTTAGATGCATTTTATTAAATTTCAGAATATGAAGGAAAAGCAGGGAATTTATAACAATTTTGGATTAACTACAATGGAGTAATAATCTGAATGAAACCAGACTTTTATTTAACATTGAATTCAAGAAGTTAGTGGAGAAATATCTTTGAAACACTGATGGAAAATAATATCAAACTTATTTTTATACCCAGACCAACTGTAATTCAACTGTATACGCTATGTAAGTATATTTTTAGACAACATGGACTTAGAAGTTTTATGGCCACAAATCCTCATTAAAAGAACTTCTAAAAGATGTATTCCAAAAAGAAGACCATTAAATGAGATAATGCATAAGAAACATTTAATATGTTAAATCTGCCTTTTCTGTATTATGAAAAGGGACAGAAATGCTGAGCACCATTCTTCTTCTTTTCCCATTATTCATATCTTTAATGTGGATGTGATATGTGGAGCTTCCCAAGCATCTTGTGACCATGAAGTCAGAAGAAGAAAAGAAGGACCAAAAGAACAGCAGAAATGTAGATCCTGAGATTTTTAGCCTATTGTATCATGTCCAGTAATTCTCCTACCTTCTTGTTATGTGAGGAAAAATAGATTCCTATTTATTTAGGTCTTTGTCAATTGGATTTACTGCTACTTCTCCCAGTGCATTCTTAAGTGACTTGCTTTCCACTTTTCTTATCTTTAAAGTATGAACTATTAGGATTAAATGGGAGGTTAGGTTAAAATTTTCCAGTACCTAATATAGTCTTCAATAAATATTAAGCCTCTCTTTAATCCCCAGATTGTAAGCTCAAGAGACTATACTATCTTCATTATGTTTGCATTCTCACTGCTTAAGCAATTCAGTCCAGTTCATGGGATAGTTATTGAATGCCAATTTATGGGCGTCTTTGATAATTGCTAACTCATAGTAGGATATCAATAAATGTATACTGAATGGATAGGTAAATAAAGGGGTAGATAGGTCACTATAAATTAATACTGTTATTGCCTTAAAAATAGTCAAATGAACCATCTACCTTTTCTGTTTTTTCCTGTTTGCCAACACAGCTTCTGCAGGGTTCAAAAGAGTGCTTCTTACCATCTTTTGCCATCTTCCTAGCTTCTTTGACTCTTAAGATTCAGCACATAATTTTTAGTTCATTCTGAAGAGAGCTCTAAGTGGAGGGGAAGAGTGACTTTATTATCCTTTCTCTACTGACCCAGATTTTGTCATTTTAAACTTATTTCAAGAGTTGTGAACCCCTTGAATTCTCAAACAGGTAACCAAAAGACAGCATATACAGAATGGAAGGTTTGTTGTTGTTGTTGTTGTTGTTGTTGTTGTTGAAATAATTCATACACAGGGACACAAAATGTTCTGAGTGTTAGTCTTTGAAAAGGAAGTGTCAGGGAAGAGGAAAAAGAAAGGATGAAGGCTGAAGACCTAAAACATTTTCAAGAACATTGTACACAAAAAAGTGTCAAATGAGAGCCATACCCATAAAATAGAATTTGATGAATGAGTAGATAAGGTTATGAAAAAGGATTTTTAGAGGCTGCAGGAAATAGAATAATTTGGTCAAGTAGAGAATTCTTATAGAATTACACGTTACAAAAATCCAGAAAAAAATAGAACTAGCATCAGGTTTCATAAAAGAAAAGTACCATGTATCTAAAGCAAGGACATAGGGAAGAGAAAATATGTCAACATTCAGTCTCTGACTGGCAAAAAGCAGGAGATTTGCAAAGTTGGCTGCTCAATAATATGGAAACAAAATTCAAGGGCTTTTTTGGCAGGGGGAGGAAATAGCAAGAGTAGAAGTTTTTGATTCCACTGACAGGCTGACTGCCTGGTAGAGCAGAAAAACCAAACCACATACATAGTAAAGACTCAGGTGAGAAATGACCAGAAGCATCTGATGTGTATGCAGACCTATGGTCAGACCTAGGCCTGAACCACCTAGGTCTTCTTACAACTGTATGACCTTGGAAAAGTCACTTACTCTCTAATTATGTTCTATAAATTGGGAATAAAACTGGGTTATTGTGAGGCCCCAGAAAGAATGGATGTAAAAGAGAATATTAAAATTTTAAAGGAGACTGTGAAAAAGAAAAGGTAGGAGTAAATAAAAATGAAAATTGATTTTGTTCATAAGATAATGACAATACTTAGGTGTTTGTTAGAGATAATTTTCTTGGTGTCAGGAAAAAACTCTACATACCAAAAACATTTCAAGAAACTTCTCTGAGTGCTTACTGTGCATTAGGTACTAAATGATTCTAGTATAAAAGACATTCCCTTGGAATTTCATGTTTGTCATGGAAATACCATGTAGATGGAAGTAAAGGATAATAAAGAATGTGTGAAGTCCTATCCTATATTATGTGTGTGTGTGTGTGTGTGTGTGTGTGTGTGTGTGGTATATGGTGTAAAGACAGGTAATTATAAGTCATTTGGATTAGAGATTGGGAAGGGGGTTAGATATATCAGTCAGCTACTGTTGAAATAATGTTGCATAACAAACCTTTTCAAAAAGTCAGTGGCTTACAACTATTGGCATATAATTTCCTCACTTATATGTCTGTAATTGGCAGGGCCAGTGCTGGGCTCAGCTGAGATTAGCTGGGTTTAGCTTCAGAGGCTATGGATTGGATTCAGGTCTTTACTATGTGTCTTCGCATTTAGGAAACAGAAGGTAGCTTGGGGAATATTCTTCTCATGGCATATGGCAGAAACTCAAGGGGGATGAGTAGATGCTTGTCATGCCATGTAATACTTTATGTTGGAATTGACATACTGTCACTTCTGCTGATAATCCATTGGTCAAAACAATTCATATGGCCAAGCCCAACATAAATGAGGAGGGAGTTATAGTCTGCTCACAATGGGAGACACTTTAAGTTTACATGGCAAAGGATGTGGAAGTATTATCTTAGTGTAGGAGGATGAAGATTTGGGAGCAATAATTTCAACCTGTCATATGTCCACAAAAAGATATGTATGCAGCATTATTCACAGTAGCCAAAACCTGGAAACAACCAGAGGTCTGTCAACCAGAGAAAAGGTAAACAAAATGTAGTGTATCCATAGCATGGAATCCCATTCAGTTAGAATGAGGAAGAGATTTCTGATACATTCTGCCATATGGGTAAAACTCAAAAACATGCTAAGTGAAAGAAACCAGACACAAAAGATCACACATCCAGAAAGCAAAATCTGTAGAGATAGAAAATAGATTAGTGGGATAGGGCTGGGAATAGGAAGGGACAGCAAATAGGCATGAAGATCTTTTATTGAGGTGGTGGAAATGTTCTAAAATTATATTGTAGTGATGATGGCTGAGCTTTGTAAATTTATTAAAAGTCATTGGATTGCATACTTAAAATGAGTACATTTTATAGTATATAAATTATGCTTTCCTAAATGTATAAAGAAAGAAAATGGATTCATCCTTGGGTGACAAAAAAAAGTCCGTTTTTCTATCTCAAGGGTTCTTCTGAGGATCAAGTGAGATAATGTTGATAAAGTGGCTGCTGACATAGGGATTGGTATGTAACAGGTACCCAATAAATGGGGGCATTACTGTTATCTTTTCAGGTATATGGACCAGCCATGTGTAAAGACTTAGGAATGAGAGAAGGCAAGGTACATTCAGGAATGCAGTGATTTGGAGCAGCTGCAAGGGAGATCTGTGTGAGAGTGACTGTGCAGGAACCTGCCCCAGGTATCTGAGCTGGTAGATGGTGGAGCCTTTAATGGGGACTTGGCTCAGTCTGATTACAAAGTAAATGTTTGCCTCCTGGAGCATGTGTGATATGAAGCACAGTCTGAAGAGGGCCCTAGCTTGTAAACTTTAATTATCGATTACTTAGGGCAAACAAAAGAAACCTATTTGTGGGTGTTTTCATTTGCTTACAAACAACAAGGAAACACTGTTTAATTCAGTAGGGAAATTTTAATATCCTTACAATGTATCAGAGAGAGGGAGATGGAAGGATGAGCACAGATCAGACACCCTGTGTTGCCTGGCTAGAAATATGAATGTGGACTTGCTTGAATGTGGCCAAAAGATAGTCTAAGGTACCATAGTTATGCAGGTAGTGACTGGCTGCTATGGGCTAGGGACTGAGGACAGAGGGGGTCCTTCCTGTTGCTACGTGCCTCCCCCAGGGACAAATAAAGGCGGGGATAAGGAAGATACAGACATGGGCTCTAGAAGTGGCTTATGATGTCACCTGGGTTCAAACTAGAGCCAAGAAATGATGTGTAGTGTGGAAGTGGGGGTCTGAGCCTTCTGCCAGAAAAGGGCATAAGAGGGAGGATAAGGCTGCCTCTGCATGCTACTCAAGGTCCCCTTGGAAGTAAAAAGACATATCAGATAGATCAATATGTATTGATGCAGAAAGACACTCTTAAAATACAATAGAGTGAAAACAAGTTACAAAATCATATGTATGGTATGATATCATTTATGGACTGAATGTGTGTGTGTGTGTGTGTGTGTGTGTGTGTGTGTGTACATACATATGTATATATATATGTATATGTATATATGTATACACACACACACACTTTCCTGTATGTCTGTGTTTATTATTTATTCCTTTATTGTGAGTTCTCCAATAAGAATGCATACTCCAAGAAAGCAGAGATTGTGTTTTCTATTTCGAACATTGCCTGGCACATGGTGGGCACTTAAAATTTGCTGGTTGAGCTAATAATAGCAAGAAGAACATATGACAAAAATATGTTCTTTCTGGGGAGTTATACACATTATGCTTATGCACAAATGTTTGTGTATGTGTTGGGGAAGACATTTGGGGTCATCTTGTAAAGATTATTGGGAAAAAAAGTGCCAGACATCTCTCTCAACATTGAGAACTCAGGGATTAAAAAGAATGAAGGCAGCAGAGGCAATACAGCAATCATGAGTTGGGCACTTAGGAGACAGTGGGACAAGGGAATTACATTTGGGAGGAATCAGAATAAAGAAAACTTGCCCTGTACATTAAACATATGAGGAGATGAAAAAGAAGAATGAGATGAAGGAAAAAAAATTAAGTCCAAGTATATGAGAAAATATGACTTAGTAATACAAGTTCTGTGATTTTTGTCTGCCCACTCCTGCCTCTAGACCCTGGCAATACTGTTTTATTTCCCAGGGCATAATTCATCCAGCCAAAATCTGCTCTTCCTTCTGCTCTCAGCTTAGATGTTTGCTCCAGAAAGCTTCTTAGAATTCTGCCTCCTTCTGAAGACTTCAACCTGACTTGCTCCTCCTCTGTGTTCTTATATCATCTCCTACTTCTCTAGTATAGTTCCTGTCACTGGGGATCATCATTGCCAGGTTTACTTGTCTGTCTTGTCCACTATACTGTGAGATCCTTGAAAGCAGGAACATGTCTTGTTAATCTTGGTTTTCCAGGACCTGCACAGTGTGGCTCATGGTAGTACTTAATAAATGTTCATCAATAAGTGAATGAATGAATGAATGAATGAGTGGTATGAATTTGTGACTTAGTTTTAAAAATTCTAGTACTTTATTATTCTTGATGAACTCTTTAGAGCATCTGGAATTTGTTTTGCACCAAGTTGTGTTATCTCAGTTTTATATTCCAAAATTGTTCACGATTAATTAAATATTTAACTTTTTCTAATTTTCAGTACTACTTAAAAAAAATTTTAACTCCAGTAAACAGTGTCATATTAGTTTCAGGTGTACAGTATAGTGATTCAGCAATTCCATATATCACCTGGTGCTCATCACAAGTGCACTCCTTGATCCCCATAATCTGTTACACCCATCCACCCACCCACTCCTCTCCTCTGATAACTATCAGTTTGCTCTTTATAGCTAAGAGTCTGATGAAGAAGGGCATTATATCATAATTAAGGGGTCTTCCTCCATCAAGAAGAGCTAACAATTGTAAATGTTTATGCCCCCAATGTGAAGCACCCAAATATATAGTTAAGATTCTATTTTTTTGTCTCTCTTTTTTCCCCTCATTTATTTTGTTTCTCAAATTCCACATGTAAGTGAAATAATTTGGTATTTGTCTTTCTCTGACTGACTTATTTTGCTTAGCATTATACTCTCTAGCTCCATCCATGTTGTTGCAAATGGCAAGATTTCATTCTTTATTATGACTGAATAATATTCCATATATGTGCATATACACAACATCTTCTTTATCTGTTCATCCATCAATAGACACCTGGGCTGCTTCCATAATTTGACTATTGTAAATAATGCTGATATAAACATAGGGGTGCATGTATCCCTTTGAATTAGTGTTTTTGTAGTTTTTGGGTAAATACCCAGTAGTGCAATTAGTGTATCATGGGATAGTTTTGCTTTTAACTTTTTGAGGAACCCCCAAACCCCCATCCTTTTTTCCATTGTGGCAGCACCACTTTGCATTTCCACCAACAGGGCAAGAGCATTCCTTTTTCTTCACATTCTCACCAACACTTGTGTTGTTGATTTTAGCCATTTTGGCAGGTGTGAGGTGATATCTCATTGTAGTTTTGATTTGCATTTCCCTGATGATGGGTGATGTTGAGCATCTGTGCATGCGTCTGTTGGCCATCTGGATGTCTACTTTGGAGAAATGTATGTTTATGTCTTCTGCCCATTTTAATGGGATTATTCGGTTTATTGGATATTGAGTTGTAAAAGCTCTCTATATATTTTGGATACCAACACTTTCTCAGATATGTTATTCACAAATATCTTCTCCTATTCAGTAGGATACCTTTTAATTTTGTTGATTGTTTCCTTAGCTGTGCAGAAGCTTTATATTTTGATGCAGTTGCAGTAGTTTATTTTGCTTTTATTTCCTTTGCCTCAGGAGATGTATTTAGAAAAATGTTGCTATGGCCAATGTCAAAGAAATTACTGCCTGTATTTTCTTCTAGTATTTTTATGGTTTCCGGTCTCACATTTATGTCTTTAATCCATTTTGAATTTCTTTTTGTGTATAGTGTAAGAAAGTGGTCCAGTTTCATTCTTTTGCATGTAGCTGACCAGATTTCCTAACCATTTATTGAAAAGACTGTCTTTTTCCCATTGGATATTCTTTTCTCTTTGTTGGAGATTAATTGGCCATATAAACATGGATTTACCTCTGGGTTTTCTATTCTGTTCATTAATCTATGTGTCTATTTTTGTGCCTGTACCATACTGTTTGATTACCACAGCTTCATAATATAACTTGAAGTCTGAAATACTTCCAGCTTTTGCTTTTCTTTTTCAAGACTGCTTTGGCTATTCAGAGTCTTTTGTGATTCCATACAAATTTCAGAATTGTTTGTTCTAGTTCTGTGAAAATTGCTGTTGATATTTTGATAGCAATTGTGTTAATGTATACTGCAGTATAGACATTTTAACAATATTTGTTCTTCCAATCCATGAACATGTAATATATTTCCATTACTTTGTTTCTAGGTATTTTATTATTTTTTGTGCAATTGTAAATGGGACTGTTTTATTAATTTCTCTATCTGCTACTTCATTATTAGTGTATACAAATACAACAGAGTTCTGCATATTGATCTTATATCCTATGACTTTAATGACTTCATTCATCAGTTCTAGCAGTTTTGGATGGAGTCTTTCAGGGTTTCTATATACAGTGTCATGTCATCTGCAAATAGTGAAAGTTTTACTTCCAATATTATTCATTTGGATGTTTGCTCACTTTATGTATGTATGTATGTATGTATGTATGTATGTATGTATGTATGTATGTTGTCAGATTGTTGTAGCTAACACTTCCAATACTATGTTGAATAAAAGTGGTGAGAGTGGACCTTCTTGTTTTGTGCCGACCCTTAGAGGAAAAGCTGTCAGTTTTTCCCCATTGAGTATGATGTTTGCTGTGGGTTTTTTACATATGGTCTTTATTATGTTGAGGTATATTCCCTCTACATCTAGTTTGTTGAGAGCTTTTATCATGAATGGACGTTGTGCTTTGTCAAATCCTTTTTCTGCATCTATTGGAATGATCACATGGTTTTTATCCTTCCTTTTATTGATGTAACGTATCATGTTTGATTGATTTATGAATAATCAACTAGGTTTGGATCCTGGGAATAAATCCTACTTGGTTGTGCAAGAGTTTTTAAAATGTATTGTTGGATTCTGTTTGCTAGTGTTTTGTTGAGGATTTTTACATCTGTGTTCATCAGGGGTATTGACCTGTACTTTGCTTTGTGGTGTCTTTATCAGGTTTTGGTATCAGGGTGATCCTGGCCTCATAGAATGAATTTGGAAGTTTTCCTTCTCATATTTTTTGGAATAGTTTGAGAAGAATATGTATTAACTCTTCTTTTAATGTTTGGCAGAATTTGCTTGTGAAGCCACCTAGTTCTGGTGGCTAATTCAAATGTCTAATTTGTTGGCATATAGTTT
>NW_024412400.1:33557218-33571859 GCF_014898765.1 Herpailurus yagouaroundi | reverse complement strand
TTTTGCTTCTTAACGTAGGGCTGTATTGCTATAAAATTCCCTCTTGGAACCATTTTTGCTGCACCCCAAACATTTTGTACTATTGTGTTTTCATTTTCATTCACTTCCATGTACTTTTTAATTTCTTTTTTTAAAAGGTTTATTTATTTTGAGAGAGAGAGAGCATGTGCACACAAGTGGGGGAGAGGCAGAGAGAAAGGGAGAGAGAGAGAGAATCCCAAGTAGGCTCTGCACTATCAGTGGGAAGATTGATGTGGGGCTCCAACTTACCAACTGTGAGATCATGACCTTAATCAAGATCAAGAGTTGGATGCTTAACTGAGCCACCCAGGAACCCCAACTTTTTGATTTCTTATTTGATTTCTTGGTTGATCCATTTATTATTTAGTAGCATGTTATTTAACCTTTATGTATTTGTGGCCTTTCCAAAGTTTTTCTTGTGGTTGATTTCTAGTTTCAAGCACTGTGGTCAGAAGAGATGCATGATATGACTTTTAACTTGTGATTTATTAAACTGAGATTTAGATTTGGAATTAGAAAACCTTTGCTTAAACTTGACCCTTCCCACTTCTAGCTCTGTGACTATAGACTGATAATATAACCTCTTTGGGGCTTAGTTTTCTTGATTGTGAAATGGGGTAATGCTATTTTTTCAGCAGGTCATATCACCCTAAAGATACCTAATCTTGTCTGACCATAGGTTCATGTGGGGATAAAACAATATTATTGGTGGGTAAGTTCTTTGTGAATAAAAATTATTTTCAAGTAAATTATTATTAGAGTTTAGAATGTGTGTGCATACATGTCTGTGTGTGTGTGTATAGTTGATTAAGGAAGAAATTTTAACATGTGAAAACATTTATAATAAACCATGGTAGCACTACTGCTTCTGAATATTTATAGTATTTTTGATCGTTGGAATAATGCTTTCCAATAGAACTTTCAAGAATAAAAATGTTCTGCATTTGTACTGTCCAGTTAATTAGCCACTCACCTCATGTGCCCATTGAGCACTGGAAATGTAGCTAGTGCAACTGAGGAACTGAATTTTTTATTTAGTTTTAAGTAATTTAAATTGTCACATATGGCAAGTGGCTAATCAGACAACATAGAATGTTTTCATCATGACACATAGTTCTATTAGGGCTAATTTAGAGATTAAATTGGTGAAAAAACTCAACTGACTTCATGGGTCTGGTAGGTATTGTAAATGTCAGAAAGTTGGGTAGATGACTGAAGGGAATGATGTGTATCCTACTTAAGGCATTCCCATTTATTTGTAAAATTTTGGTTTTGGATAGCAGTTGCCAGTTTTAATTTCTGAATTAATACCTGGAGATATTTGCCAGTATGGAAAGAGGTGACTTGCTTCAAAGCCTCAAATCCATTTTGAAACTCAAGGTGGTAAACATCATTCATCTACCTACTTGTATACCTAAGCAACTTACCCATCTACATCAATAATAAAATAAAGGACTTGAGCTATCTTGGCAGTCCCTCTTGTATTCATGATTTACTTATTGTGTTCCTAAAAAGATTGGTAAAAATTATACCCAAGTCAGTGATGTGATAATCTGCATATATGATGATACAGTAACTTGGAATATATTAATAATAATATTTAAGTGTTGCTAGGAAGACTGGCAGTGCTCACTTCAGTACCTGCTGGACAGTCCCCACCCCCTCCCATATTTTGTTACTTCTCTATTTCTTGGCCTTTATTTTCCTTCCATCTCCTTCAAATTGTTTTATCTATGGCTTCCATACTGGCTACTACTATATTTATTATTGTTTTCAGTCTTACCATGGTGGTCTTACAATAATAAATATAGTAGTAGTAGCCAAGAGCTCGTTTGTTCATTTTCTTTTCTTTCTTTCCTTCTTTCTTTCTTTCTTTCTTTCTTTCTTTCTTTCTTTCTTTCTTTCCTTTTCTTTTCTTTTCTTTTCTTTTCTTTTCTTTTCTTTTCTTTTCTTTTCTTTTCTTTCTTCCCCCCATCTCTCTCCCTCCCACCCCCTCCTTTCCTCCTTCCCTCTCTTCATTCCTTCCTTCCTTTTCTTTCCTTCCTCCCTTGGAGAAGAATGACTTGAATGGCACCTCAAATTATCCATTTATTCAATAACAACTTATGGAATTCCTGCATGTACCAAGCCCTGTGCTAGGCACTGTGATTACAAGAGTGAATGAGACTAGAGGTAACCTTTATGGTCAGAGAGAGATACAAAAGTAAATAAATAAAATAATTATAATCATAATTTTTAAAAATGAGCACAGGGTTGTGATAGGTAGGTGAGTGAGGCCACTGTAGATGGTATGGTCAATAAACCCTTACTGAGAAGGAGATGAGATTTAAGCTGAGAAAGAGTCATCCATGTGAAAAGCATTTCAGGAAAAAAAAAATACATTGTGATGTCCTGGGATGGAGAAAAGGTAGATATTTTAGGAACTGACCCATGCCTGATGAGGCTGGAGTTCAGTGAGTAGAGTGGAAGATAAGGCACAATGTTGTGAAGTGAGATAGGAAGATAGGGCCAGATAAATCAGCATGAGACCGTATTTATATGCCTAAGGTGTACATAGTTATACCTGTTACATTAGTAGCATATCACACAAGAACATCTAACAATTAATAATAGTAAGCAGCAATGGGGCACTTCATGATGTGTATGATGCTCTCCTAAGTGCTTTTCATCTTTAAATTATCTTCAAAACATCCTATAAGGCAGGTATAGGCATCATCGCAATTTTGCAGATGAGGAAACTGAGGCAGAGAGAGGCTAAATAACTTCCCCAAGGTCTTATCACTAGTAAGATTAACCAGTGTAATTCAGATGTAGGCAGTCCAGCTCCTGGGTCTGCTTACACTCTTAATTGCTATGTTCTACACTACAGCTTTGAAGGTCCAGTTGGCCAAGCCCAAGTAGTTAAGAGTGACTTTGGCTGAATCAATTGCAGATGGGCAGCCTGGGACTGGAAGTTAGATTTAAAACCTTGATGATTCAAGTTAAATAATTTTGGCTAGAATATATCATAGGTGATATATTCATAGGGAAAAGCTCCTTGACATTGGTCTTGGCGATGAATTTTTAGACATGACACCAATAGAAAGGCAATACAAACAAAAACATACAAATGGGACTGCATGAATTTAAAAAGCTTCTGCACAGCAAAGAAAAAAAAACACAATACAAAGGCAAGCTACAGAATAGGAGAAAAACTGGAAACCATATATCTGATAAGGGGTTAATATCCAAAATATATAAGAAACTTGTATAACTCATTAGCCAAAATCCAAATAACCATATTAAAAATAGACAAAAGATCTGAATGGACATTCTTCCAAAGAAGACATATAGATGGCCAACACGTACATGAGAAGGTGCTCAATGTTACTAATCAGGGAAATGCAAATCAAAGCCACAATGAAATATCATCTCACACCTATTAACATGGCTTTTCTCAAAAAGACAAGAGAGGGATGCCCAGGTGGCTCAGTTGGTTTGCATCTGACTCTTGATTTCGGCTCAGGTCATAATCTCACCATTCATAGGATCAAGCCTGCATTGGGCTCTGCCCTGATGGCACAGGGCCTGCTAGGGATTCTCCCTCTCCTTTGCTCTCTGCCCTTCCCCAGCTAGCACAAGCACACGTGTGTACTCTCTCTCTCTCAAACTACATAAATAGGGACACCTGGGTGGCTTAGTTGGTTTGGCGTCTGGCTTCAGCTCAGGTCATGATCTCATGGTTTGTGAGTTTGAGCCCCACATTGGGCTCTGTGCTGACAGCTCAGAGCCTGGTCCCTGCTTTGGATTCTGTGTCCCCCTCTCTCTCTACCCCTCTCCCACTTGCACTCTGTCTCTCTCTCTCAAAATAAGTAAACATTAAAAAAGTAAAAATAAAAATAAATAAACATTTTAAAAAAGACAAGAAATAATAAGTATTGATGAGGTTATGGAGAAGAAGGTACTCTTGTACACTATTGGTGGGAATTTCAATTGGTACAGCCATTATGGAGAACATTATAGAGGTTCCTTAAAAAATTAAAAGAAGCACTTCTTGGCATATATCTGAAAGAATCCAAATCAGGGTTTTGAAGACATATCTGCACTCCCATGTTTGTTGTGGCATTAGTCACAATAGTCAAGATGTGGAAACAACTTAAGTGTCTCTCAATGGATTAATGGATAAAGAACATGTGATATATATCCAGATCTCTCTCTCTCTCTCCATATATACATATACATATACATACACACATACACATATATACACACACACCATGAAATATTTTTTGATGCTATATGTATAACTTACATATTACATTAGTTAAGGTGGATAATATAATTTGATATTTGTATATTTTGTGAAATGATCACCATAATAAATCCAGTTAACATTCATCACCACACAGTTATAATTTTGTTTTTTTATGATGAGAACTTTTTAAATTAAATATCTATTCAATTCCAGTACAGTTAATATATAGTGTTATATTAGTTTCAGATGTACAATATAGAGATTCAACAATTCTGTATATCACCCAGTGCTCATCATGACAAGTGCACTCCATAATCCCCATTACCTATTTCAGCCATCCCCCAACCCATCCCTCTGGTAACCATAGTGATGAGGACTTCTAAAAGCTACTCTGTTAGTTGTTTTAAAATATACAATATTATCCCTACCTGTAGTCACCATGCTGTACTACCATGGAATACTATTCAGCCATTAAAGAGAAGAAAGTCCTACCATTTGCAACAACATGGGTGATACTGGAGGGTATTATGCCATGAGAAATAAGTCAGAGAAAGATAAATACTGTCTGGTATCACTTATATGTGGAATCTAAAGGGAAAAAAAGGCTACCCTCAAATTGTAGAATGGTTGTTGCCAAGGACTGGGGATTGGAGAAAGGAGAAGATATTGGTCAAAGGATAAAAAGTTTGAGTTATCAGATGACTAGGTTGTGAGAATCTAATGTACAGCATGATGACTTAGTTCACAATACTATATTGTATACTTGAAATTTGCTGAGAGTAGATCTTAAGCACTCTCACCAAAATAAATAAATAAATAAATAAATAAATAAATAAATAAATAAATAAATAATAAAAATTTAAAAAGTGTGAGGTGATAGATGTGTTAATTAACTTGATTTTGGTAAATATGTATATCAGATCATCACATTGTGCATTTTAAATAAATACAATTTGGCAATTATATCTCAATAAATCTTGGAGGTTAATCTCTGTCCTTAGATAGCCTCGGTGTTTTGTAAAAGCTGCGAGTCTCTTTAAAACTCCATCTAGTGTCAACTATACTCAAAAAAAAAAAAAAAAAAAAAAAAAAAAAGCAAAACCCTTCATCTGGTTCCTGTTTCCTTCCCTGCACCATCATCTCCAGCCTCTCCTTCTTCATCCTTTTCCTAACACCTCTTTTGTTCCTACTTCAAAATTTATTGTCTCCAGTTCAGGATTATTCATATATTTACCTAAAGCCTCCTCTTTTATTGTAACTTATGACTGCATCTTCTGAAATTTAAGAAAGATAATATGGCTCAACATTTAACCTTTCACTGTTATCTAGTAATTCATTTTTTCTCTTAGAAAACACATCTCTTTTCAGTGTGGAGATTTACGTAATTTGTAATTACTGGCATAAGTGAATTCTGAATCCTTAAAGGGCATTTGTATAAATTCATACTCAGTCTGCTTTTTATCTTCCCTCTTTAAATGTGCTTCCCATTTTGTTTGTTTGTTTTGTGTATGTACATGTATGTGTTTCTTAGGCGAGGGACATCCCTCCGTTTTCTGGTTCCTGAGAACTGCAGGGAATTCTGTTGGTTAATCCTTTCCAAGATATACTATCTCTTTTTTCCTGGGCCCGGGGCAGCAGGGCCCTCTGGTGAAGGCTATTAAGGGAAGTCCATAGAGAATTATATTGAAGGAGCCTCTGGCTAATGAGCTTGACCCTGAGACTCTGTGAGTCTTCATCGCCAGTGGCTCATGGGTGACATTTGATGGATGGGGTAAAGTTGCCAGGGGACTGTTTGCTAAGCTTAAAGAAATGCAATTGATTTACAACTGGACAGAAGTCTCTAGCAGGACTATATAGTACTTGTGGGGATAATGTACCTATTAGGAATTTTCTAATTAATTAGTAAGGGCAGAGGTCTGACATACAGTCTGAATTAGGAATGTGTTACAGGGGTCAATAATAGTTATGGAAAAAGATGTAGGTGAGGCCAGACTTTGTCAAGATTATAGTAAGATAGGTGTCTGTAGTGGGAGACCACTACTCCCTGTAGTACTATGATTACCTTCACTGTATCTGTTACCATTGACTATTCTTTCTTCTTCTGTCAATCACCTTTTGGGCTTATGCCTTAAATGTCTGAATGCCCTAGTTGTTGTTCTCAGACCACCTCTTTTCTCAGTCTCTACATTCCAGGAGCTCTTACTCACACACCAAGTTTCCAGAGCATGCTGGTAGCTGTTAGTATATTCAGCTATCTTCTAGACTTCTCTTCTGATTCGTCTCAGCATCTTGACCTCAGCATATCAAAAACTAAACATGTTATCTGCCCTTTTCCCCACCTACAACCTTGGTTCCTCCTGTATTTCCTATTTTGGATAAATGGCACTGTCCTCCACCTGGTTGGCCTAAGCAATGGTCTTTAGGGGTCATCCTGGACTCCTCCCTCTCTTGTATCCCAAGCTCTGTCTTTTTTGATGCCTGTTTTACCTTTCAATGCTGATTAATTACTTCCTGGACCCTGGCATCATTGTCTTTCACTTAGACTACCCTAAACTTAACATAGCTTAAAACCATTCAATGACTCATTATTATCACTAGAAATCAAGTATTTACCCCTTAGCTTGGTGTACAGGCTGTTTATGATTCACACTCTGCTTATATTCCCAGCTTTATATTCCCTAATGTCTTAAGCTCCATCTATATCAAAGGGTCTGTCATTCTTAGAAGATGTTGGAGTATTTATATACCTCTAATTCTGGCACATCCCTCTACCTGCAATGTCTTCTTTCTACCTTCAACTGTAAATTACTATCTTTCAAAACCCAACCTAGAATTCACCTCTTCTGTGAAGTCTTCCTACATTAATGGTTGCTCCCAGAGTTAATTGCTTTCCGCTTTGCATTACTTGTATGCCTTGTGTGTATTTTTATTATAGAATTAGTTACATTATATTGATATTTCCTACTTGTTTTTCTTGTTTTTTTTTTTAATGTTTTATTTTATTTTTGAGAGAGAGAGAGAGAGAGAGCAAGAACGGGAAGGGCAGAAAGAGGGAGAGAGAGAGAATACAAAGCAGGCTCCATGCTGTGAGCACAGAATCCAACGTGGGGCCTGAACTCGTGAACCATGAGATCATGACCTGAGCTGAAGTCAAGAGTCAGCCACTTAACTGACTGAGTCACCCAGGTGCCCCTCCTACTTGTTTATCTTAATAAACTTTGAGTTTGTGATTTATCTCTGATATTCTGAATTGCACAGCTTCAGAGGAGGTCCCAGAGGAGCCAGACTAAAAAAGCATTAGCAGGAAGCCATAAAAACTGAGCAGAGATGTATCAACTGTAGCACACAATAGGGGATACAAAGTTTATAGTTTGAGTCCGTGCATGTTAACTGACTAATGAAAAAAGATCTAACAGTTTCCAAACTCAACTAAATCTAGAGATGCTACAATATACTACAATGTCCAGTTTTTAACCAAAGCTATGGAAATGCAAAGAAATAGGAAAAATGTGGTCCATACTGAGGAAAAACTCAGTAAATAAAAAACTGTATCTAAGAAGGACCAAATATTAGATTTAGCAGATAGATACCAAAGCAGCTATAAATATGTTCAAATAATCAAAGAAAAATATTTTTTAAAAGTTTTAATGAATGAAAATATAGGGATCTCATCCAATAAATGTAATATATATTAAAAATCCAGGAGCTGAAAATATAGTCACTGAAATGAAAAGTTCACCAGATGGGCTCAACAGAAAATTGGAGATGGCAAAACAAAGGAACAAACAAAAACAGCAAAACAAAATCCTAAAACCAACTAACCAACCAAAAAAAAAAAAAAAAAAAACAAACCCTAAAAACCAAAGCCAACCACCCAACCAGTGAAAACTAAAACCCGAAACAAAAGAATCCATGAATTTGAAGGTGGATAAATAGAAATTACTCAATCCAAAGATGGAAGAAAAAGGATTCAAAGAAAGTGAATAGAACTTCCAACATTTGTGGGATAATATGAAGTGGTGCAATATGGGCATTGCTTCCCCAGAAGGACAGGTGAGAAAGAGATAAAATATTTAAAAAACAGTGGTTGAAAACCTACCAGATTTGATGGAAAATACTTCTTTAAGATGCAGGAAATTTAACAAACTATTAGCAGGGTGAATACAAAGAAAACTACTTTTAGGTACATTGTACTTAAACTGCAAAGATAAATTTTTCATGCTAGAGAAAATAATACATATATAAAGGGGAATAATGATATGACAAAGGGCTGACTTGTCATCAGAAGCAGTGGAGGCCAGAAGATGTTAGAACAACATTTTCAAAGTACTGAGAAAAAAAAAACAACTATCACCTAAGAATTTCATATCCAGTGAATATATTCTTTAAAATAAAGGCAAAATAAGGACATTTTCATACAAAAACTGGGAGAAATTATTGCCAGCAGACCAGTGCTATAAGAAATGCTAAAAGAAGTTCTTCAAGATAAAAGGAAATAACACTAAATCTATAGGAAGTGATAAGGAAATGAAGAATATATGTTATATAACACATTTAAAAAGATATGTAACTTAAAGCGAACATTATTTTCTAAATTTATTTTTGTAAAATTCAAGCATAACAGTGTTATATTCGTTTCAGGTGTACAATATAGTGACTCAGCAATTCTATACATTACTCAGTGCTCATCATGATGAGTATACTCTTAATCCCACCCACCCTCCTCTCTCTGGCAACCACCAGTTTGTTCTTTATATTTTAAAGTCTTTTTCTGTTTGTCTTTTTTTTCCTTAGTTCATTTGTTTTGCTTCTTCAATTCTATATATTAGTGAAATCATATGGTATTTGTCTTTCTCTGACTGACCTACTTCACTTAGCATTATACTCTTTAGGTCCATCTGTGTTTTTGCAAATGGCAAGATTTCATTCTTTTTTAAGGCTGATTGTTACTCCATTGTGTGTGTGTGTGGGGGGGGGGTATTGGTTTCAGGAGTAGAATTTAGTGATTCATTGCTTACATATAACAACCTGTGCTCATCATAACAAATGCCCTCCTTAATACACATCACCCATTTAGCCCATCCCCACCCCCCACATCCCTCTATCAACCTTCAATTTGTTCTCTATCATTAAGAGTCTTTTATGGTTTGCTTCCCTCTCTCTTTTTATCCTTTACCATATGTTCATCTGTTTTGTTTTTTAAATTCCACATGTGAGTGAAATCATATGGTATTTCTCTTTCTCTGACTGGCTTATTTCACTTAGTATAATACACTATAGCTCCATCCAAGTCATTGCATATGGCAAGATGTCATTCTTTGTGATGACTGAGTAATATTCATACAATATACAAGATATTGTATATATATTCCACCTCTTCTTTATTCATTCATCTGTGGATGGACATTTAGGTTGCTTCCATATCTTGGTTATTGTAAGTAATGCTGCAATAAACACAGGGGTGGATGTCTTTTCAAATTAATGTTTTCATGTGTTGGTGTTATAGTGGTGAGCATAGCTGCCTTCCAAATTAATGTTTTCGTTTTCTTTGGTAAATACTCAGTGGTAGAATTACTGGATCATGTGATATTTCTATTTTTAATTTTTGAGGAACCTCCATGCTGTTTTCCACAATGGCTGCACCAGTCTGCATTTCTACCGACAGTGCATGAGGGTTCCTTTTTCTCCACATCCTCACCAACACTTGTTATTTCTTGTGTTTTTTATTTTAGCCATTCTGATTGATGTGAGGTGATACAGTGTTCTCATTATAGTTTTGATTTGCAGCTCCTTGATAATGAATGATGTTGAACATCTTTTCATGTGTCTATTGGCCGTCTGTTTGTTTTCTGTGGATAAATGTCTATTTATGTCCTCTGCCCAATTTTTAATTGGATTATTTAGGGGGTTTTGCTGTTTGCAAAAATTATTATACTGCATTATTCTGTTTATAATGTATATAGTTATATCTGATGACCATAGCCCTAAAGAGGGGGGAGGTAAGTAGAAATACACTGTTGCAAAGTTTCTATATTATATGAAGTAATTCAATATTACTTTAAAATATATTGGGTTAAAATTTAAGTTCAACCACCATAAAATAATGCAAATTAATATAGCTTTAAAGTCAATAAAAAATAAATGCAATGTTAGAAAACATTTGATTAACATAAAAGAATGCAGGAAAGGAGGATCAGGAAGAAAAAATAAACAAGACAAATAGAAAATAGCAAAATGACAGACCTAAATACAACTATAGCAATAGTTATATTAGGTATAAATGGGCTAAATATTCCAATCAAAAGACAGAGATTGTTAGACTAGATTAAAATAAGCAAAAGCCAAGTATATTCTATGAAAAAGACATGGTTTATTTATTTGTTGTTATATTATTTTTTGAATAAAAGACACATTTTAAATACAAAGATGACACAAATGGGTTAAAAGAAAAAACATGGAAGAAGATATATTAGGCAGGCCCTAAAAAACAAAGTTGGAGTGGTATTTGTATCAGACAAAATTCCCTCAGGACAGGGAATAGTACAGAGACAAGAGGGGCACTTCCTGATAATAGAGTTAATACTTCAGGAATTTTTAACAACATTAAATGTGTATAAACTTGGTAAAAAACAGTAGTAGGTAATAATAATTATTAGGACCTTAACCCTTTTCAAATTAACAAACTTTTTTCAAAAGTATTTGAAGAGTATGTCAGAAGTAACAAATAGTTAACAAATATTGTAGTGACAAAAGGGATGTATATTATCTGGGCACAGACTCATTTCATCATTTCAATATACACAATGTTCAAATCATCCTTCTAATGATTTGCAGTAAAGAAAATTCCTACACCTTTCTTATTGATGAATTGGTCACATTTAACGCACTTTTTCAATGTTTTTACACATTTTATTTTTTCCTTAAACCTCACTATTTATAGGTATTTGAAACCCAGGAAAATAAAGTTCATTTCCTTCATCTTTATGATGTTCTTTCATGTTTTGGTAAAACCAGCCAACTCTCACTCAAGACAAGATTATTCTTTCCTTTTTCTTGATGAACAGAAATACATCCAAAGAATTCACACATATCTCCTTACTAGCACATTCATTCTTTTATATTTCTTCAAAAGTGGAATATGCATGTTAATAAAACTCAAGGATATGTGTGAATTCTTTTTAATATAGTAATTGATACCTACTTTATGATGTAGAAAAAGAATACAGGTAAATGAAAATTATATTGTCCAGGAATTCAGATGTTATTTATCCATTTAAAAAGTAATATCAATTTGAGATCTTAAAGTTAAACAGGGATATGAAAATTACAGGTTTGAGTTACACATTAAGTTATTACAATTTGTAACATTAAAAAGTTTTAGTAGCATAACGTTTTTAAAAGTGTTAACACTACTACTGCAACTTTATTTAATTTAACAAATTTTTATAGTCTTAAACAATTTGTAATAATTTTCACTCACAAAATCAATATAGGAAATTTAGAAAATTTTAACCATGAGAAAATTGTACCTTGTGCAAACTAGAATATTGTACTTACTTTTTTTTATGAACTGGTAAAAACAGGGAGAATATAGAGTTAGGTTTATTTCTTTATTTTTTTTATTTATATATGAAATTTATTGTCAAATTGGTTTCCATACAACACCCAGTGCTCATCCCAAAAGGTGCCCTCCTCAATACCCTTCACCCACCCTCTCCTCCCTCCCACCCCCCATCAACCCTCAGTTTGCTCTCAGTTCTCAACAGTCTCTTATGCTTTGGCTCTCTCCCACTCTAACCTCTTTTTTTTTTTTTCCTTCCCCTCCCCCATGGGTTCCTGTTCAGTTTCTCAGGATCCACATAAGAGTGAAACCATATGGTATCTGTCTTTCTCTGTATGGCTTATTTCACTTAGCATCACACTCTCCAGTTCCATCCACGTTGCTACAAAAGGCCATATTTCATTTTTTCTCATTGCCACGTAGTATTCCATAGTGTATATAAACCACAATTTCTTTATCCATTCATCAGTTGATGGACATTTAGGCTCTTTCCATAATTTGGCTATTGTTGAGAGTGCTGCTATGAACATTGGGGTACAAGTGCCCCTATGCATCAGTACTCCTGTGTCCCTTGGATAAATTCCTAGCAGTGCTATTGCTGGGTCATAGGGTAGGTCTATTTTTAATTTTCTGAGGAACCTCCACACTGCTTTCCAGAGCGGCTGCACCAATTTGCATTCCCACCAACAGTGCAAGAGGGTTCCCGTTTCTCCACATCCTCTCCAGCATCTATAGTCTCCTGATTTGTTCATTTTGGCCACTCTGACTGGCATGAGGTGATATCTGAGTGTGGTTTTGATTTGTATTTCCCTGATAAGGAGCGACGCTGAACATCTTTTCATGTGCCTGTTGGCCATCCGGATGTCTTCTTTAGAGAAGTGTCTATTCATGTTTTCTGCCCATTTCTTCACTGGGTTATTTGCTTTTCGGGTGTGGAGTTTGGTGAGCTCTTTGTAGATTTTGGATACTAGCCCTTTGTCCAATATGTCATTTGCAAATATCTTTTCCCATTCCGTTGGTTGCCTTTGAGTTTTGTGGGTTGTTTCCTTTGCTGTGCAGAAGCTTTTTATCTTCATAAGGTCCCAGTAATTCACTTTTGCTTTTAATTCCCTTGCCTTTGGGGATGTGTTGAGTAAGAGATTGCTACGGCTGAGGTCAGAGAGGTCTTTTCCTGCTTTCTCCTCTAGGGTTTTGATGGTTTCCTGTCTCACATTCAGGTCCTTGATCCATTTTGAGTTTATTTTTGTGAATGGTGTGAGAAAGTGGTCTAGTTTCAACCTTCTGCATGTTGCTGTCCAGTTCTCCCAGCACCATTTGTTAAAGAGACTGTCTTTTTTCCATTGGATGTTCTTTCCTGCTTTGTCAAAGATGAGTTGGCCATACGTTTGTGGGTCTAGTTCTGGGGTTTCTATTCTATTCCATTGGTCTATGTGTCTGTTTTTGTGCCATAGAGTTAGGTTTAAATGAAAATTATTAAATTAGTCTAATTTGTACAAAACATCTTGATAAAACTGTTACTTTTTCTAGTACAATTTTAATATATTTCATTTTATAAACCAAATTTTAAAGAATCTTCTTAAAATATTTTTTAACATTTTATTTTATTTTTTGAGAGACAGTATGAGACACAGCATCAGCAGGGGAGGGGCAGAGAGAGAGGGAGATACAGAATCCAAAGCAGGCTCCAGGCTCTGAGCTGTCAACACAGAGCTCAATGTGGGACTTGAACCCATGGACTGTGAGATCATGACCTGAACTGAAGTCAGATGCTCAACTGACTGAGCCGCCCAGGTGCCTCATAAAGATTTTTTAAATCATGTTTAGAAGCTCTGATTATCTCTCTTATCTTATAAACTAGTAACCAAGGCCATCAACTTAATTTATAGGTAAACTTTTTTTCCAGTTTGTTTCTTTTTGAGATAGAGAAACAGAGTGTGAGCTGGGGAGAAGCAGAGAGAGAGGCAGACAGAATCTGAAGCAGGCTCCAAGCTCTGAGCTGTCAGCACAGAGCCTGATGTGGTGCTTAAACCCACAAACTGTGAGGTCGTGACCTGAGCCGAAGTTGGAAGCTTAACCTACTGAGCCACCCAGGCACCCCATAAACTTTTTATTATTTATTAGAGCTACAATAGAAATAGAAAATTTTTCCTTGGAAGAGACAAAATAACAAAATATTAGATTTAAATTTTTTTCTTTAGGAAACTCTTGAGTTTCTTTTTCAAATTTATATTAGTATTTAATTTATCACTTCCCTCTTTAAAAGTCAATAAGAAGAGAAGTTACCACGTTAGATTTTAAGAGACCTTGTAATCTGATTTATTCCTATTTTATATTAGATATGTTTATCTGGATTAGATGTTCTTAGAGTTGAACAGAACAATTTCTTTTTTTTTTTATTTAAAAAAAAATTCTTTTCAACGTTTATTTATTTTTGGGACAGAGAGAGACAGAGCATGAACGGGGGAGGGGCAGAGAGAGAGGGAGACACAACATCGGAAACAGGCTCCAGGCTCTGAGCCATCAGCCCAGAGCCCGACGCGGGGCTCGAACTCACGGACCGTGAGATCGTGACCTGGCTGAAGTCGGACGCTTAACCGACTGCGCCACCCAGGCGCCCCTGAACAGAACAATTTCTAAAAGACTCTTTGATCTTCAAAGTTTCTCAAGGAAGCACGAAAAAGAATTAAAAAAAGGAAGTGAAAGGGACTGGTTATAAACTGATATGGAAAACACTACAGGTTACTAAAGGAGGCTTAGATACAGGAAAATATATTTTCTCACACACACACACACACACACACACACACACACACACACACACACAC
>NW_024412400.1:33505489-33557208 GCF_014898765.1 Herpailurus yagouaroundi | reverse complement strand
CACACACACACACACACACACACACACACACACACACACACACACACACACACACTATAAGGCAATGGGGGAGAGAGCCAGGGAAGGAAGGAGGGATGGAGGGATTGAGACTATGGCTGGTTTAAACAATTTAGGACCTTGATAATTCCATGAAGGCCATATGAATAAAAGCTATTACTTATTAATTCCCTAAGGAGGGTGATTTTTATATTGAATTGATATGTCTTTTTGTCAGGCAAAGAAGGGAATTTCCTCATAGGGTTTCTTCCCTTCTTGTTCCAAGGCATGCATTTCATTCTGGGTCTTCTGAGAAACAGATAGCAAAACTGAAATTCCTCCAAAGGTAAAGGGAGAGCAGGAGATAGGGAGAGCCTTCAGACTGCTGTGTAAGTTTTATACCTGTGAAAGGAGGGAGGAGGAGTGGAAAATTTTGGGTATAAGGAGCCTCAGCGCACAGTGCAGCTCTAAGAAAATGTCAGCCAAGCTGTGGAGGAGTCCCAGAGCAAAGATTGCCTGTTAGAGGAGTCCTATGCTGGACAGGAATGTCCCACATTTAGTAACCCTACATTGGTAAGTATTGGCTAGAACCTACCTGGGGAATGTGGTAGATCTTGAAAATGGGGCAGATAAATTGACTGCATTCCCTTCAGAGGTTCTCTCTCAAAGGGAGATCTGAGCCACTCTTGTGGCTCTACCACAGAACCTCTCTAGTGAATAGTTTGAGTTGCTGCTGCAACTGCAAATTATCCTCGGTGAAGTTATGACATGTAGAAAGATAGATGCAAGGATGAGAATACATAAGACAAAGTTCTTCCAGGAAGTAGCACAGTTTGCTGACAGACATGGCTGATCATTGGTTTGACACTAGGTCAAGCTGATCCTGACTTCTAACTCAAGAAGTCATCAGCCCTTTGCAGGGTAAAGTGTATGGAAGGAAGAGCTCTCTCAAAGCCGAATTCTCATACTCAGAGTAGACTGAGAAATATTCTTAATAGTTTTTGATGGTGATCCAAGGCAAATTTTGTCTTTAAAAGAATGCCAGTCTATTGAGACCTTTATTCAGTGGCTTTCCAGGCCACATTGAAAGACACAATTGTGAAACCTATATCCATCTTCTGCTCTCTAGACTTCTTATAGACATGTAATAGTATAGATAAAAGACAGACATACAGATGATTAATGACAAATCATGGCTTTGGCTGACCTTCATCAAATAAAAAGGAAGTCAAACCTTTTCCCTATACTTTTTCTAAAAGTTTTAAAGTTTTTCATCATTAATTTACTTTGAGTTTTATGTGTGTGTAGATAGGGATTGAATTTACTAAGTAGTCCTTCCTTTCCCTAGTGGTTGTCCCTAATATACCAAGTTTTGAGGTATGCATTGGTCTGTTTTTGAGTTCTCTCTTTTACTCTGTTTGTATATTTGGCCGTATTTACACCAATGTCCTATTCTTTTAATAATGCTAATGTTAATTTTATTAATTGGGTAACTTGTATCTCTTATATAGTTACAGATGTTTTAATCTGCTTGACTTGTCTTTATTTTATGTGACAAAATCTGTAACTATGATAGTGTATTTGTCAATTTCTTTTTATAGTTTTACCACTTTTTGATTTATATAATTTGAGCATATTTTTCTAGGAATATGTATGATTAGAATTGTTATATCTTCCTGCTGAATCAAACCTTTCATTATTATGTAGTGATATATGATCCTCATAAATTTTTTTTGTGTTAACATCTATTTCATTTGGTATTGTTATAACGACTCTGACTTACTTTTGTTTTTTTTTTTTTAATTTTTTTTTTTAACGTTTGTTTATTTTTGAGACAGAGAGAGACAGAGCGTGAACAGGGGAGGGGCAGAGAGAGAGAGGGAGACACAGAATCAGAAGCAGGCTCCAGGCTCTGAGCCATCAGCCCAGAGCCTGACGCGGGGCTCGAACTCACGGACCCTGAGATCGTGACCTGAGCTGAAGTCGGACGCTCAACCGACTGAGCCACCCAGGCGCCCCTCTTTTGTTTTGAATTTTCTCGTAATGCTCTTTCCCATCTTTTTACTTTCAGTCTTATGAGTCATATGTATTATGATTCTTCTCTTGTAAATTATACTGGTAAGTTTTTTTTCTGGTTAGTGTGATAATCTCTGTATTTAATTGAGAAATATGTTTTGTGATTACTAATATATTTGGACTTATTTCTGCTTGGAGACAATTCTAAGTCAATCTCTTCTGTTTCTACATATATTTCAAAAGAGGCATTGAGTGCTTTTTGTTCCAAATTATCTTTTCAAGGATATTTGTGTAGTGAACAACCTCAGAAGATAGAGAGTGTTTCCCTTTAGAACAAAGGACAGTTTTACTTACATCTTTGGAGGACGGAAATGGTTTCTCTCTCCAGAATAAAAAGCAAGAATGATTAATATCAATCATAAAACACTCAGGTTTCATAGGCTCAGGGTTCCTGTCCTGTGACACAACCTACTTCATGTGCAAGTGTCACTTGACATCTTCCTGTCATGCTGTGGGAGTTCTGGTTTTGGGAATAGGCACAACATTGCTGATACACTGGCTACTGCTACTGCTCTGGGTAGTAAGTCATCTCTTGTCTTTGACTCAGGAGTCACATGTCTTCTACTGGAATCCAAGAAAACTGTGGCAGGCTAACTTAGCAGTTTGTAAGTAGGATACAATTTCAGACTTCATGATCCTTGACAATTTCTCCAATACTATTTAGTGTTTTTTTTCCCCATTTGTCTTTCCCATCCTATTTCCTTCCTTCTTTTCTTGTTTGCCTTCTTTTGTTTCAATGAAGGTATCCCTCCCACATTCTTTTCCTCTCCATTGGTTTGAAAGCTAAAAGTACTCCATTTATATTTTATACTATTCTCCTAGTACTTAGAAGAATAACTCTGATCACCCATTCCTGACATGTAGGCTGTTTATGTTCAATATTTAACTATGTTTCATGCTTTTTCTCAACCTTACAAATTAAACATCATCATTGCCATCGTTATTGCATAGATTCAGTACTTGTTTAGGTTTATTTACATATTAACTAATTTATTTACTCATCATCTCTTCTTACATGTCAGGTCTTTCTTCCTCTTTCACTTGCTAGTTAAATTACAAAACATCAAAGATAAAGAGAACATTTTAAAAGTAGCCACAGAAAAATGGGAGATCAGCCTCAAGTGAATAAAAATTAGATATGAATCTACACATATAGGAAACCCAACATATAATAAGCCATAAAAATAAAAAGAAAGCCATGCTTAGGCATGAATTTGAAAATGTTTTTTCAAAATGTTTTTATTTGAAAATGTCTTTATTTGGTTCTCATTGTGGAAGTGGTTTTTCTGGGTATTCATTTCTAGATTGATAAATGTTTTTTTTGAACATATTGAAGTATCATTCTACTGCTGTGTTAATTGTTGACGTTTAAGCGTCTTCTGTTCATCTAACAGTCATTCTTTTGAAGGAGTTCTGTCTTTTTCTGTTGCTGCTTTTAATATGTCCTCTTTATCTTTGGTGTTTTAGAAGTTTACTATAATATATCTAAATGTGAACTTTTTATTTTTATGCCTTGGTATATGTTGGGCTTCCTGTGTCTATAGATTCATGTTTTTTAGGTGGTCTGGGAAATTTATGTCTTTGATTTTTACCTTTTTACCATTCTGTTTTCTTATTCTGAAACTCTGGTTACATATGTTCTCTCCTCCATATTGCTTAACCTCTCTTTTATAAGTTCTACTTCCTTTGTTTCTCTGTGCTGCAATCTGGGTAATTTTTTTTTACATCTATCTTCCAATTCATTTTCTTTTTTTAATGTTTATTTTTTTTTGAGAGAGTGTGAGTGGGGAAGGGGCAGTGGGGGGATGTAAGCAGGGAAGGGGCAGAGAGAGGGAGGGACAGAGGATCTGAAGTAGGCTCTGGGCTGATAGCAGTGAACAGCCTGATGTGGGGCTTGAACTCACAAACTGTGAGATCATGACATGAGCTGAAGTTGGACGCTTAACTGACTAAGCCACCCAGACACCCCCAATTCACTTTCTTTTCAGCTTTGTATAACTGCTTTACAATCTATCCAGTGAGTTTTCAAATTGATTATATTTAAATATTAAGGTTTTATTCAATTCCTTTATCAAATCATTTTTATAGTTTCTTTTCTTTGATAATTTAACATTTCTATCTCCTTTTTATTTATTTTTTATTTATTTATTTTTATATGTAATTTATTATCAGATTGGTTTCCATACAACACCCAGTGCTCATCCCAACAGGTGCCCTCCTCAGTGCCCATCACCCACGTTCTCCTCTCCCCCACCCCCATCAACCCTCAGTTTGTTCTCAGTATTTAAGAGTCTCTCATGGTTTGCCTCCTTCCCTCTCTGTAACTTCCCCTCTCCTTCCCCTCCCCACTGGTCTTCTGTTAAGTTTCTCAGGATCCACATATGAGTGAAAACATATGGTATCTGTCTTTCTCTGCCTGACTTATTTCACTTAGCAGTTCCATCTACATTGCTACAAATGGCCAGATTTCATTCTTTCTCATTGCCAAGTAGTATTCTATCCCCTTTTTAAAAAACACTTTGAGGCATCTGGGTGGCTTAGTCAGTTCAGCATCCAGCTGTTGATTTCGGCTCAGATCAAGATCCCAGGGTTGTGGGATTGAGCCCTACATAGGGCTCCACACTGAGTGTAGAGCAAGCTTAAGATTCTCTCTCTCCCTTTGTCCTTCTACTCTGCTGGCACTCTCTCTTTCTCTTTAAAGTAAAAAATAAAACAAAAGCAAAAATGCTTCATACAGAGTTACTTTATAAGCTGTAACCGAAATTTCACTAACTGAAGTACTTGTGTGGAGGGATGTCTAAATTTATGGTTTGTTATTTTTTGCTGAATCTCCCTCATGGTGACTCATTTCTTTGTGTGATTTTTTTTTTCATTTTTAATTGTCAGTTCATGTTTGGTCCAACTTAATCTGTGTGAATCCTGAGGAATTAAAGAATGTTTCCTTTATTTTTACCAGGTGCAACAGAGTTTTATAAATTTTGACATTTTAATTTCTAGACTGAGAGGGTTGCTGACCTATAGATACTATACATTTGAACTCCAGATCTGAGTGTGAGAGCCTAGGGTAGCGACTTTTCTGGAGAGACCAGTATAATTATCATGATTGTTGTTATTGTTGCTGCTATTGTTATTATCTACATGGAACCATCAGAGCAGAGTTCTTCCAGGCTTCCTTTGGTTGGCAGGTAGGTAATTTTACCCCTTATTTCATCAGTGATGTCACTCTTTTCAAGGGTTTTGGCATCATGTGAGAGACTTGGGCATATTTCCCACATTTTCTTGAGCCAAAGGTTTATTCTTTCATTTCCCTGCACAGTAGTTAATCCCCAAGGCATTGGTTTCTGAATTGGCAATTTTCCTTAGGGCTTCACAAAATTTTCCTTCTGGTCATCACTTATGGGTTGTTTTTGTTTTTAAATTTCAGCTTATGCTGTTTTATATTGACTTTAGATAGAATTTTTTCTTATTTTGAGTGCATTTATATGTTTATGTGCTTGTTGTAACATATTCAGGACCTAGTCAAGTTAAAATGGGAAGGCATTTTAGAATTTCTGGTTTTCCAGGCTGTTAGAAGGGAAGTCTCTTGCCTTAAACTTTTTCATTTAATAAACCATTTCTTCTTTATTAGTTTATTTTCAAGCTAAATATAAATTTAGAACTTTTGTGTGTGGATGAAAGCCAGGGAAAAATCATTTCAAAATCAATGATTTACAGTTTCAAGAATCTACCTTCTTAGTTGAAATTGAGACTATTTTGGCCATCTCTAATCTCTAGATAACTTTCCTGTTCTCCATGATACCATAAAAATTATCAGTTGGTGAAATTGTTGGGCATTTGCTTCTCTTTTCTTAAGGTCTTCCTATGTAATTCATTTGGATCTGAAAGTTTTCTCATACTATCCCCATATCTCTTAGAATTCAGTTTTTCTTACCACTGGTTTGAAGATTATTCCTCTTAATAGAAAAGATAGAGGTCTTGTTAATACACAAATTGTGGAAGAGTTGGCAGATGAAACATTACTTTATAAATGGCTTATCTTGTCAATAAGAGAAATCCATAGAGTTTGGGTCTTATGCTTCTATGGCTCTCAGTCATTCAATTTGGTATGTATCCTTCCTAACTTGACCTTCTGCATGATGTTGACATCTAGGTGGTTTTTCAGGGCAACTGCAGAAAGGGCCTCCCTTTCTGAGTGGTTCCTGCTACTTCTGGGTGAATTTCTCCTAAAGGAGAGTGTTCTCTATTCTCCTGATATCTGGTCCCCATTGTAAGCTCTCTGTTTTGATAGTGGAATCATGGGGGCTCTCATATCTGAGTTTTAAAAACTGGAGCTCCTCTTAAGTGTTACAAGATCCTGGTCTGGGGCACAACAATTGAAGCTTTAGGAATAAAATGCTGGTGTGTGTGGGCATCTTGGGCAGGTTCTGCAAAGTTGGGAAGCATAGTAAGGACAAAGACATTCAGCCTGTGGCTCTGGACTCCGAGTTTGAGCTCCATCAGGTTTCAGGTAAAGCTAGGCATATAGGTGACTGGATACCATAGTAACACCCTGAAGCTTGAAGTAATAGTACAGTGTCCAAGGCAGGAGCCTCTTGGTTGCTTGAGACCTGCTGTTGTTTTTAAGATAGCTAAAAACTTTATGCCTCACCCTAGTGCCTGTAGTTTAAAGCAGTGGCCACACTGGTTTCCTCATGGTCATTACTCCTTAGTGGAGGCAGCCTACGTGGATTAAAGGGAGGGTCAAGAAGATGTGGCCACTCCAGAGACCCTAGCTTCCTCTTTTCATTTTGTCATTATTTTTCACACAGAATTGGGCAGGGATCCTGCTCACAAGGTCCCCAAAGGACAAAGGTAGACCACATTTAGGTAATGGTAGGAGCATTTGCTTGAATTCTGTTGGGATGACATGATATCATTAAAGGAAAGGAAGAGATGAGGAAGTCTTTCATCTCACCGCGTTTGTTTTTTTTTTTTGTTTTTTTTTTTTTTTTTTTTTAGCTGCAATGGTAGTTGTGTGCTAGTGTCTGAGTATGGCTTATTTGTCCAGGAGTAAATGACATGGCATCAAATTTTTCTGTGTGTGTCTCTATCTTCCTGCATTAGAACAAGAGTAGTTTTAGGGACACTGTTTTTTTTTTTTTTTTGTTTGTTTGTTTGTTTTCTTTGCCTTAAAATCATGACTTCCTCTCATCCCCTTAGTGGGTGGGGCCTTGGGCAGTTTCCTCAATCATTCCAAGTTTTGGTTTCCTCATCTGTAAAATGAGGATGATAACAATAGTACTTAGCTCATAATGTCATTTTGAAGATCAGTGCATGTTGAATGAATTCTGCAATGAATGAAGCATATTTTCCTTCTACTTTTATTTCCTTTCAAGAAGTTCAGGCTGGATGGTCTTAATGTTGTCAAACCATGTGGGATTGTGTGCAGTGTTCTGAGTTCTCCCATCAGGAGTGGTTGGAGAGAGAAGCCAGTGACTCACCCTTTCTTGACCTCCCCATTCTTCTCTCTCACACCTGGATCCTCACGTGTTGGAAGCTGGCTAGGGGTGGGGAAACCCCACGCTGCTGAAAAACTGCCTTTAAAGTCTTCAGAACCAAAGGCAAGGAGCCAGAATCAAAGATTACCTTGTTTTTTGGAGTGTATCACTGGCTATTGTCCCCATCAAACAAAGCCCTTTCATCAGAGGTTCTTTAAAACACTTTTTTTCCCTCCTTTATTTTGCTTTGAAATAAGCTGGGCAACAATTAATTTCAGAGAGAGAGAGAGAGAAAGATAATTCAACAAGGATCTATTACTACTCTCAGCTTCTATTGCTGTAATGAAAATCTATTTCCTTTCCCTTTTGTGTCCCATATAATTTAATGCCCATTTTATTAATGGTCTGAAATAATTACGGAACCCTTTGTGATTCTCAAGTATGTTTCATTTAATTGTGCAATAAATGCCTAATCTCTTCCTCCATCTGAAGCTATTATGGCGTTAAAATTAACAATTATGCAGCAATGCGCCGGGGTCCATAGAAATCACTCCAGATAACTAGACATATATAAATCATTCATGAGAACAATTTCTGAAAAGAGACGGAGGGGAAAAAAAAATTGTGTTGAAAATGACATTGGGAAGCCAAGGGCCCAGCCTGTAAGAAGATAGTAACACCTTTAAAAAATCTTTTTTCTTTCCTTTTTTGTTATTATTATTTTATTAATTGTGTATGTGGCATAGCCCTCCCCCCCCCCACTTCTATTAGCCTGACAGATATTTTCAGAATTAATTAACTGTTAGCTCTGAGGATAAATTGTTCATTATCAATTTCCCCCCCTCTTTCTTTCTTTCCTTTTATAGTTTTTCTTTTTCTTTCAGGCCAGCAATTACACTCCCTGCCTTTCTCCAGCAGCTCCTGTTCTGCACAGCTATCCAAATGGGGAAAGTGCTTTTTCTTTCAGCCCTATTCACTTCTCCTCTTTTCCCTTTTGTGGGATTTAATAACCATGGCTGATAGGCTCATGCTGGACAGAGAGGTTAAGTTTGTTGTCTCAGCACTTTGCTGACAGGGGACAGTGCAGGAATTCTGTAACTTCTAGCCAGCTCTGTGGAGCTGCCTATAGCCTGGCCCACATACGCATAACCTCTAAATAGTGCTCAGGAACCCTGCTGCCCCAAACATCCTGCTTAAATAGGAACACCTCCATTGATGTTGCTAGAGCCACCTCTATATTCCTGAGTCTTAAGAGATTCCCAGCAAATATCCTCCAACTCACACCCTAGTTTAGCATAGGCATGTGTGTATACACACACACATGCACGCACACACACACATGCATGCACGCACATAGACATGTGCACGCATGCTATGGAGCAGTGGAGCAGGGACAGAAAACCAAGGGTCTGCAGGGCTAGGCAGGAAATAAAGATGAGTGAAATGGGTGGGTTGGGGCTGTGGCAAACTGGAGATCCCATGCCCTGCCTGGAGGGGGCAGTTGTTACCCAGCTTCCAAAGATTTTTAGGCATGTGGGCCCAGTGTGGCCAACTTTTCTGATATTTCCAGAAAAGCCTGAAATTTTAATGTGTAACCTACCAACTAATTGTTGATAACCAATATAGAAAATTTTAAAACAGCATGGGCTAAATGGGCAGGAAGAATTCTGGCTAAATCTAAAAGACTGACGTTTATTTCCAGAATTTGGTCCAGGAGAAAGTTTGTAGAAGGGACAGGCTAAGTATGCTGTCCCTTGGCTGTCCATGCTTTGCAGTTACCAGGCTTGAGTCTTTTGTGTCTAAGGAATGCCTGAGGTTGTTCTGAAGGTTGAGCTTTCTAAAGAAGATATGGGGCTGGGGAGAGGGGTGTCATATTGGATTTCCTGTCAAGTGTAACCAATTCTAAAGCATTAGTCTAAGCACCAAAGAATCATTAGGGTTGTAGTTAAGAGTGACAGGTATGTCTGTGCTCATGTTCCTGATGATTTCACAAATTATTTGGCTAAATATTAATTGAGAGCTCATGGATTTAGAGTTCAAATGTATTTGGTGCAATAATGCTAGAAATCAGCTCTACTGGTACTAGTTAACATTTACTGAAAGCATACTAAATATTAGGCACTAATCCATGTAATTGATATTAAATTAACTCATTCAGTCTTCTTTATAACATTATTAGGTAGGTATTATCATCATTCCCATTTTGCAGGTGAAGAAATTAAGTTAAAAAACAGGCATCAAACAATTCAGCATAAATAGCAAAGGCAAGATTCAAACCCATGGCCACTTGACCCCGGAGCTTGAGCTCTTTAAAACATTTAAAAAATTTATTTATTTATTTATTTTGAGAGAGAAAGAGAAAGAACAGGGGAGGGGCAGAGAGAAAAGAAGAGAAAGAATCCAAAGGAAGAGAGAGAATCCCAAGGTCAAATCCCAAGTGGAGCTTGAACTCACAAACTGTGAGATCACGACCTGAGCTAAAATAGAGTGTTGGACACTTAACTGACTGGGCCACCCAGGCGCCCTCCTCAGAGCTTGGGCTCTTAACCATTGTGTTAAAATGCCTCCATGCCTGGCGACTGGTAGAAATGAGCAAGAACAAACACAAGGTAGGACATGACTGGAGAAAATTCAGTAAATAATAGCAATAAAAGTACATCTATGCACAGCTAAGCAGTTCCTAAAATGTTTTAATATTCATTACCTAATTGGGAGACAAATTTTAACTACTATGAACAACACACTGATAATGTGTGTTAATATCATGGTACTTCTCTCTTCACACACTGTCAGGATTATTTTCTTAAAATTAATAGACATGGAACTGTTCTATCGAAAGATCTAAAACTGTACAAAGAACTTAGATCTATGTTGTTGAATTGCCCTTCAGAAAATTTGCATGTGTCTTGCCCCACCACCAAGTCTGCATCAGTTTTACTGGATGCATAATATTCCCTCACAAAGTGCAGATAAGCTAACGTCGAAGTTCATGGTTTCATCTAGCTCTTACTTAAATCTGCCTTCTCAAATTAACCTGATTCTTTCTTTCGAGGTTAAGTTTCATACTGAAATGAAACTCCCCTCCCAGAATAACAACTCTCACAGGTTGGCACTTTGGGACACAGGGGAAGTCTGACATCCAAATCCTTTTGAAGAGTCTTTCTACTATTTCAATATTCTTTAGTTACCTTGTATGAATAAAAGGGGAGGAGTTAGGTTGCCTTCTTAGCATTTCTAGCTAGCTATTTTACTGTAGTCTTTGTCTCTTTTTATAAGTACTACCCCTGGTTTTCTCCTCTGGCAAAAAAAGAACCATCTTGCCCATGCATTTGCATGTATATAGCCTGGAGCCACCTGTAGTAATTTTTTTTTATTTAAAAAAATTTTGGGGGTTGCCGGGGTGGCTCAGTCAGTTAGGCGTCCGACTTCAGCTCACGTCATGATCTCCCGGTTGGTGAGTTCGAGCCCCGGGGTTCTGTGTCTCCCTCTCTCTCCGTCTCTCCCCCAGTCATGCTGTGACTCTCTCTCTCTCTCAAAAATAAACATTAAAAAAATTTATTTTTATTTTTATTTTATTTTATTTTTTATTATTTTTATATTTTATTTTTATTATTTTATTATTTTATTTATTTTTGAGAGAGAGAGAAAGAGCACAAGCAGGGGAATGGCAGAGAGAGAGGTAGACATAGAATCTGAAGCAGGCTCCAGGCTCTGAGCTGTCAGCACAGAGCCCAACACTGGGCTCCAACGCACCAACCGTGAGATCATGACCTGAGCTGAAGTCGGATGCTAAACCGACTGAGCCACCCAGGCGCCCTGCCTGTAGTAATGTTTTAATTCAGAATTTTGTGATTTTTCTAGTTGATGGGATCTAAACTATTCAACAAATGTGGTACTGAATTTTGTTATTAAGCTCCTGACTCAGATTTCTAACTGTACATTTTGCTTAAAGCTAAAACGCCTTTTAAAGAAACACATTAACTGTTTCAACAGAATATACACTTCTAAACAATAAATCGCGCGGGACCTGCTTTAAGTTGTAGAATATCTATCTCACCCTTGAAGACCTTTAAAAAATAGGATAATAATAAAAGCTGACATTTATTGAGCACTTATGATCTGGGAGGCACTGGGCTTTGCAAGCATTAATTTATTTGCTTTCACAGTAATCCTACGAGGCAGAGTTTTTTTTTTTTTTAATTTTTTTTTTATCCTATTTAACAGATAAGGAACCAAAGCTTAGAATGTTTAAGTAATTTGCCCAAGGTCACACAGGTAGTAGATGGAAGAGCCTATATCCACCACAAGTCTGTCTCTTAATCACTGTGTTAGAGCACACAGTGTCTTGATTGGGGTGGAAACAGTCCTGGGGACAAAGACATTGCGACTCCAGGCCACGGTGAATTCTGAAGTGAGTGCAGAGGCCCTTACCTACATGTGCATTTTGAGGAGTAGATATGTGCTTTTGAAGCCCACTTAACAGCCTGATGGGGTACCAGAGAATGGACACGAGAGGCACGGGGCCTGCCTTTCCCACCACTGCAAAGGCCTGGGGTCCAGAGGGGGTTCTCTAAGTCTGCCACGATCTTGGGAATGGTAATATATTCCTCTCAGAGGCAGAATTCAGGGGCGACACATTATTACCTTTCCTAGCAATTGTTTTGTTTAATTTCCATTTTAAAATGTATTTCCTGTGAGAATGAACTGACTGGAATTCATTTGTGCCAGGGAGGGAAGGTGAATTTCTTATTAACTCTCCTAGGTAATGGGCAGCTGCAGCTTGGGCGGTGGGAAGGCCTGATTTACTCGTGGCTGGGGAGGGTGGGGGAACACTCAGAGAGCAGCCCAGGCAGCAAGCAGAGTGTTGTGGGTCCTGGCGATGGGGTGTGGAGGGCAGCACACTGGCTGAAGTTTTGTACAAAAATCTTGTCAAGGCAACTCCTTGCAGTGTGAAGAGAGTCCTGTCTTTTCCCCCAGCTGGAACAGAGTCTGTCTTAAGGGAAAAAAAAAACAACAAAACACAATTTTAAGCCATTGGAAGAATCCTTTTTTTGAAACAAGGTTTATCTCCCTTCCTATGGCTGGCATATGCAAAGCTGGTGCCCACTGAAAGTTGAGAGTTGTATAAAGGGGCAGAGGTGGGGAAAAAGGATACCGTGCTCATCCCTCTGCCTGTGAACGTACTTTCGTGGGACCCTGGGCAGCTTGACCCTTATTCTGCTGTGGCCTTGCTACTCCTTCCCCTGATGTCCTCATTCTTGGACGAGCTGGATGGCTCAGACCGTATAGATTTAAAACCTCAGAGCCTACTCTCTCGGCACTGCCTTCCAGTGAGCGACCAAGTGTCTTCTACCCTCCGTCACACGTACCTGGTGCCCATCCCTTCCTTTCTTCATCTAGTTTCAGTTCTCATTTCCTGTGCTTTGTTTCAAGTTCTCATTTCTTCCTTCAGGGGACCCCCATCATGACTCTCTTGCCTTCAGTCCATGGCCTTTGAGAGTGTCTTATGCTGGCACCAGATTCACCTTCCTAAAGTGTGGCTTTGGTGGTGCCATCCTTCTTTAAAAGCTTTGGTGGCTTCCCATGGGATAAAACAGACTTCTTAGCTTGCTATCTAATGATGTTTCAGCAACATTTCCCCATAATCTAGACCCAAAGCAGGTGCTGCTCTTGCCAGTGTCCCTTCAAATGTCCCTGGCCTTCATCCCCCCAAGCCCAGAGGCAAGACTGAAATATGTTTAGGGGACAGGCAGACCTTATAATTGAAGGGAAAATGAAAAATGGTATCTAACACTTGTCTCAACTTAGGGGAGAAAAAAGAAAAGCTGTTGTAGACTTTGGAGAATTAGACAACACGCATCCCGAGGGGGTCACGGGAGCTCATCATATCCAGCTAGTGTTTCCATGCAGGTATTCTTTTCCAGCATTTCTTAGAAAATGTGTATGTCTCTCAAAACCCTGAATCCTAAGAAAAATCAATCAAGAAATAAGGAAAATAAGAAAAAGTCTTATAATATTTCAGCAAGAATTAAAGTTTAGTAGTCAACATGGAGACATCCTTGGTTCAAATGAATCCACTGATGTCAAGTTGAAAACAAAGCAAGAAACCCAGATATGCGAATTGAAGGTTATGTGTGTTTGTGTCCTGGTCTGCTGCTTTCAGTGAGTCAGTTTTGCAAATAAATATTACATTTATAGGAATAGTATACTTAATACAAGTCCTATGAATGGTGTTCTAAAAAAGAACAAGTTTGGAAGCAAAGTAAGTCCTTAAATTGACAATTTTGACATATGATTCTATGTAGTGTTAGCAACCTTGCTGGGAGATCTATTTGAATATCACCAGTGATATTCCCTGGTGTTTTCCAGTGTTTATTGTAGCCTACATTTAATTGTAAATACTGCTAAGCTTCATATTTAGTATTAAACAAAATGGTTTATAATATCCACAATAATAAGTTATGATTTTGAAGAATTTGGAAGATATTTTGAGAACACCTTATGATTTGGAGGAACTTCAAAGAACTTTCAGGAATTCTAATTTCTTATGTGTCTGAATCCCAAAGATTAATGTCTATGGGGAATTTTGAAACCGAGACTCAGCTTCTAGTTGTCAGATGAAATGCAGGGTGGTCTTAGTGCTGTTGGATCTCCTGACTTACAAAAGAAGTTAGGAATATGGACATTTATGTAAAAATCTCCCAAGTTATAAATTGGGTATTTTATAATGCTCAATTTTTATGCTATAAGTTGTTGTTATCAGGGGTACTTGGGTGGCTCAGTTGGTTAAGTGGCCGACTTTGGCTCAGGTCATGATCTCATGGTCTGTGAGTTCGAGCTCCGTGTTGGGCACTGTGCTGACAGCTCAGAGCCTGGAGCCTGCTTCAGATTCTGTGTCTCCCTCTCTCTCGGCCCCTCCCATACTCATGCTCTGTCTCTGTCTCTCTCTTTCAAGAATAAACATTAAAAATCTTTTTTTAAGTTGTTGATATCTACATTTTTTTTTTTTTTAGAAAATCTTTCCTCTGTTTATACTTCTAAACCTGCTGACAAAAATCCCTCCCATTTTTTTCAATCCATCCCCTCTCAGACATCTCTTCCTAAAGGG
Source organism: Herpailurus yagouaroundi (assembly GCF_014898765.1). Taxonomy (NCBI): domain Eukaryota; kingdom Metazoa; phylum Chordata; class Mammalia; order Carnivora; family Felidae; genus Herpailurus; species Herpailurus yagouaroundi. Next base: position 33,542,550 of record NW_024412400.1, on the reverse strand, counting down.
AAGGCTCCCTGCTACCCCTCAGCCTTTAAAGATACCTGGGTCATTTCTGTGGTCCCACTTGGGCATCCCTAATATTTGGGTCCACATCTAACAGAATTTAGATTCTTACCTCCCTGGGACTGTGCTATATTCCTATTTGGATAACCCACAGATCCAAACACTGCAGAGACTCAATAAATATTTGAGTAAATGTGTGAAAGAAGGTACCAGGCTTCTGGGTTATAAATCCACAAATCCTGGATTTTGACCCCCCCAGAACTCATCATCAGAGGACATGTAACATTTCAATCAGTGGCCACTTTCAGGGAATGAAGATTGGCCAAAGGCCAAACAGGGAATTGGAATTAGCAAATTCATGAATATCTTGTTTACATTTCAAACAAGCTCATGGCTTGGTTTCTGTATCTAAAGGATTGTGCTTTATTTATAGACCACTAATTACCATTAATAAGTGGACTTGTGGTTGAATTTCACAAATGTCACAATTGGGGAACAAACTCAGTCCACCCCCTTGTATGGAAATTACTCTGATTAGAGCATAATGACTAACTAAAGAGTTATTTGTCTATTCAATTGCAGGGCAGAGAAGGGTAATGAGTTTACTGGCTCAAGCTCCATTCTTTTTTTTTTTTTTTTTCAACGTTTATTTTATTTTTTGGGACAGAGAGAGACAGAGCATGAACGGGGGAGGGGCAGAGAGAGAGGGAGACACAGAATCGGAAACAGGCTCCAGGCTCTGAGCCATCAGCCCAGAGCCTGACGCGGGGCTCGAACTCCCGGACCGCGAGATCGTGACCTGGCTGAAGTCGGACGCTTAACCAACTGTGCCACCCAGGCGCCCCACAAGCTCCATTCTTTTAGGAGTCAGTAGGAGGGAACTTTGGTCTTTAGATACAACATTCCAATTCTTAAGAAGTCTCAGCTAACTTTTTAGGAATCTACTCCTCTGGATCATCTCCCTGTAAGAACATGAGTTTAACCATCTGTGTGTTTCCCTTACCTCTATTATAGAGCTTTGAATTTAGGGGGTGTTAAGGAAATGTTGGAAAGAATCCCTCCAACTTATATTCTTACCCTCATTTATTTAAAAAGATGAACACATGGTGATATATAACTCAGTATAGTAAATTTTATAACCACCAAGGACCCCATGATATTGGGCATTCTCCACTATACATTCTATGAAACTTTAATAAGACCTTCAACTGCTCTATAGTGGAGTTTATTGTTTTTTCACTAATTTCCCCCACTACACTGTGAGCAACTTGAGAACAGAGAATGTGCCTTATACACTAGGCTTTCCATAGGGTTAGATGAATGAATAAATGAGCAGGAGTGTCATGGGTCTCTGACACTGTAAGTTCATGCAAAGAGCAGAGTAGCCTGCTCTTAAGAGAATGCAAAGAGCAGAGTAACCTGCCTGGAAGTCTGCCAGCAATTGGGAGTCAGGGGAATGTCTATAGGGGAAGTATGCTCACACTTACAGGAGAGCATTAGGGACCACTGCTCAGTCAGAGGGGTGGACATGACCTATAGCTTATGTGCAACACAAGTGCCTCCAGACTGGCATAATTGACTTCCATGAAGCTCATCAACTCCTGGTTCTGGTCAAATTAAGTATCTAAAATGGCAAAGATGAGGACCAGGTTTTGGATCATGTGAACCAGAGCTGCTTGTATTTTGTCTTCCATTGCTACCTGAAAAAAGCCATTTGCAGTAGAAAAGAATGAGGCCAACAGAGAAAAGCAGAGTCAAGGGTTGGCTCCCCAATAACATTGTTTGAAGCCCTGGATGTCACTGGCTCCTGAAAATAACTATCCTTTGCATTATCCAGGTATGGGGACCAATCCCTTCCTCCCCTCCTTTCTGTAGTTTGAGTCATTATCACTCGCATCCAAAAGAGCCCTGAATAATACGCTCTTCTATTTCTACTTCTAAGAACTTTTCAACTTCATTGAAATACCCTTATAGGTTAAGGACCTGTGCTTTGGAGTGAGATAAATCTGGCTCCAAACTCTGATCACTGAATTGTTGAGTCTCTCTATTACAGCAACTCAGCTCCTTATCCTGACTAATACACCAAGTAAAGAATGATTCAGGCCTGGAGTGAGCTATTGACAGAACAGAAAGGAGCCAGATTTGAGTACTTTTAAGGAGCTAGAATTGGCAGAATGTAGTAGTTTATTATATGTGTGAGAGTTAAGGGCATGGGGAGGGCAGAGGGAAGAGTTGAGAAATCTTAATTTCTGGTGTGAGTGATTGGTGGATAGAGGTTCCCAGGACTGGCTTCATGGGCATGCTTCATGTCCCATTAACAGGGCCCTGTCCCAGCAAACATCCAGGTGGATTGTACTGCTCCTTCTGTTCTCCAAAGGCAGAGTGACCTTGAAGTGTCAAGTGACATTCTTTTTGCTCTTTTTTTCATTAATTCAACCCTTATCGAAAGCCTATGGGCCTAGTACCAGGACACAAAATTAAGGCACATTCTCTTCTCTCAAGTTATTCACAGTGAAGAGGGAGTAATGCATAGCAAGGCAATAAACACCAGTAACAGGGCAGTTGAAGATCTTAATTAAAGTCACACAGGGCCTCACACTTTGTTTAATGCTCTGTTATTGCTGTCATGAAATTCTTAATGGTTTGTGAACAAGGCATCCTATATTTTCATTTTGCACAAGGCCCCACAAGTTATGTAGCCAGTTTTGGGATACCATTCATATAGAAAGGGCATGATGGCAGAAGAACACTTTGGGGTGAAAGATATTGGACTTGGTTTGGAAGGATAAGTACAAGGCTGACCAGAGTGGTCTGGGATGTCTGGATGAGGAGAAAGAGCTGTAGTTGGAGTGGTCAGACTCCTAGAGCTTGGGGAGAAGACGTGTGAATTTCTTGTGGGCCCCCTGAGCTGCTGTAATGGAAACATGGGAGTCACAATCCCTTTGTGTCCTTGGAGTGCCTCCTCTAGTTTCTAAAGACCCCACTGACATGTAACCACACTTGTTCATGGGAGGCAGAGCAAGAGAGTGAGGACAAACACGAGGCAACTTTCTGGATGGAGGCTTATAGAATGAAGGTTAATATTCTCAATATCTTACTTATACAGATGCTGTGAAAAGAACAGAAATGATTGCCCTTAATCTGCTGCTGTATTACTTGGCAGATAATATTTTGTTTGTTTGTTTTTGTTCCAACAATTTGACAGTATGACTGTGGATACTACATCTCTCTGGCAACAGGACTCAAAGCAGTCCTGTGCAGCTCATTGGAGGGGTGTCCAATATTTTATTTTGAAAATGAAAAAAAAAAGCTTTTTTATTGATTTAATTTGTGAGCCAGAACATCTTGAAGCATAGTGTAAAAGGTATCAGTTCTACAGTCAGGCATCTCAGGTTCAAATCAAAGCTCCATCAGTTGCAAGTTGAGTGGTCTTGGGAAAGTCTCTGAACATGTTTCCTTACCTATAAAAGATGCGTATTTTGCAAGGTGTGGTAAGGATAGGAAATGAGACTGGCAGGGTGACCTTTTTGGTTGACAAAGCTGGGAAAAATGGCGCATATATAATCTATATATATGTATCTATATATATAAGATATATCTATACACACACACACACATACATATATATAAATTTTTTTAATTGTTTAAGTGTAGTTGACATATGGGTAATCTATTTTAAGAGGTCTGAAAAGGCTTTCCAGGTGGTGGCCAAAGTGATCTGGTATCCATCTCCTCCAACAGCCTATATAATAGAAGCTTAGAAAGTACACTAAGGAAGAATCATGGAATTTGTAGGCAGAGAGGATGCAGAAGAGAGGGTTAGGAGTGCTTGTTCCTTCCTCAACCCAGTGAGGAGCAACTCAAAAGAATGACTTAGGGAGATTAGGTTCTGAAGAGGAGAGACCTTCTTTTCACTCCCTTTGCTTTTGGCAGAGTGTGGCTTGAGAGGATTCTTGGAAGACCCTCATATGTCACCCGAAGGTCAAGGGGCCTGGAAACCGCTTTCCAGAAAAAAGAAAGGGAAGACTACCTAGAGAGAGAGAGAGAGAGCAAGAGAACAGTTGAGGGAGTTGAAACCACTTCACTCACTGGTGGCCAAGGCTTAGTGAAGTTCCTTATGGGCTGCAAGGATGCGTTGGGAAATGACCAGGCAAGAGTAATCTTGAAAAGACTACTAAAAGAGAGCTATATTCTGAAAAAGGAGTTTGTTGAACACCTTAGGGGCTGTATCATTGAAGCAAGAGCTTTGGATATTTGCATGAGGTCAGCTAAAGAGTACGTCATCTTCATTAGGAGATGAAATAGCACACAAGACCTCACTTGTGTAATTGAACACTGTGAATCTTATTGAGTTGTATTCGTGAATCCACCCTTTGGCAAAATAATGAAATAGGAAAGTTAGAGAAGTTTACCTCTTTTACTTCCCCATCTTCCTTCCTTCCCCTCCCTTCCTCCTTCTAATATCTTTTGTAATTCCTGACATTTTGGCCAGGACCTGAAGTTCCTTGTGGAAGTAGACTTGCCCCATTGGACCAGTACTCTCACCTTTACTCCATCATAATCAGTGTGAGTGCTCTTGTATAGATTCAGGTAACTCTTTATCTTTGTCCTCATCCACAAAATGACAGTAGCATAATTTCCATTCTGAAAATTAAATATATCCTGCCTTATAAGAAAGGTTATAACAGATCCTTGCCCTGAATAGGCCCCATGGTAGACTAGGAAATTTGGATAGTCACCTTAGACATGTACCACCCTTTCCCCCATTGAAATCTGGGTCATCCCCATGCTTGGCACTTCTCTACCCTTGTTCTAGGATGGCTCAGATCTCTACTTGTGGTTGTTAGTGACACAAAGACCCAAAAAGAGAAACAGGTAATATCCCACATTATGATCTAATGTGAATGCTGAAAAGTGACTTCTAAAGCCTTTTAGTTAAGTTAACAAACACCTATATAGCATTTATTTTCTTCCAAGCATAGTTCAAAGTACTTTATAAGTACTAATTTCTTTTTTTTAATTGAAGTATAATTAACACACCATGTTACATTAGTTTCAGGTGCACAGTATAATGATTCAACAATTCTTTTTTTAAGTTTATTTTTATTTATTTTGGGAGGGTGGGTAGAGACAGAGGGAGAGAGAGAATCCCAAGCAGGCTCCCTGTGTCAGCACAGAGCCTGATGGGCTTCTTCTTATCAAGTGTGAGATCATGACCTGAGCTGAAATCAAGTCAGATGATTAGTCACCTGAGCCACCCAGTGCCCCAACCCAGTGATTCAACAGTTCTATACAATACTCAATGCTGGTCATAATAAGTGTACTCTTAATCCCCTTCACCTATTTCACCTGTCCCCCCCAATACCCACCCCCTAAATCATCAGTTCTCTGTATTTAAGAGTTTGGTTTTTTATTTGTCTCTTTTTTCCTTTGTTCATTTGTTTTGTTCCTTAAGTCCCACATATGAGTTAAATCATATGGTATTTGTCTTTATCTGACTGACTTATTTCACTTAGCATTGTACCCTCTAGATGCATCCATGTTGTTGCAAATGGCAAGATCTCATTCTTTTTTATGGCTAAGTAATATTCCATTGTGTGCATATGCATACACATTACAGCTTCTTTACCCATTCATCTATGGATGAACACTTGAGTTGCTTCCATATCTTGGCTATTATAACTAATTTTGTAGTAAACATAGGGGTGTATATATCTTTTCAAATTAGTGTTCTCATTTTCTTTGGGTAAGTAACCAATAGTGGAATTACTGGATCATATGGTGTTTCTATTTTTAATTTTTTGAGGAACCTCCATACTGTTTTCCATTGATTGCACCAATTTACCTTCCTACCAATAGTGCACAAAGGTTCCCTTTTCTCCACATCCTTAGCAATACTTGTTATTTCTTGTCTTTTTGGTATTAGCCATTCTAATATCCCATTGTGGTTTTGACTTGCATTTCCCTGATTATGAGTGATGTTGAACATCTTTTCATGTGTCTGTTGGCCGTCTGTATGTCTTCTTTGGAAAATGTCTGTTCAGGTCCTCCCATTTCTTAATTGGAATGTATTGCGTTTTTGGTCTTATATGAATTCTTTTTATATTTTGGATATAATCCCTTATCAGAAATATCATTTACAAATATCTTCTTCCATTCAGTATGCTATCTTTTTGTTTTGTTGATGGTTTCATTTGCTGTGCAAAACCTTTTTATTTTGGTGGAGTTCCAATAGTTTAATTTTCCTTTATTTTCTTAATATTAACTAATTTAATTTTTATAATTACCCTCTGAGGTACTTACTAATATTATTTTAATTTTATAGATATGGAAACTGAGACCCATAGATTTAACATATCTAAAGTTACACAGTTAAGGTCAAAATATATATGAAAAAAACTACTTAAAACATCTCATATAAAGATAAAGTAGATATATATCAAAATTTGACTCATTAATGAGGGGACTAACAGGATAGTTAAGGCAGTTCAAAGAGCATTTGGAGAAGAGATATTTATATTATCAGTCGGGAAAGACATACTGAGGTAGGTTTGCTAAATTGGAGACAAAACTGGTTAATGTCTTATAGGGCAATAAAACTACAACCTTTGGAGTTATCTTTCCTATAGTACAGAAACTGTTTACATCTCTTGACAACAATTTATAAATTAACAGATAACCAGAGAGATTCTGGGTCTTTAATACATTAAAAAAAAAAAAAACAAATTAAATAGTCCTCCAGGGGTGCCTGGGTGGTTAAGCATCTGACTTTGGCTTTGGTTATGATCTCACAGTTTGGTTAGTGGGTTTGAACCCTGCATTGGGCTCTGTGCTGAGATCGCAGAGCCTGCTTCAGATCCTCTGTCTCCCTCTCTCTCTGCCCCTCTCTTGCTCTCTCTCTCTCTCTCTCTCTCTCTCTCTCAAAAATAAATAATCATTAAAAAAATAGCCCTCCAGTGGGCCTGTTAGATGATGCTCCAGTGCCATATAAAAAACAGATATAATTATCCTTTTGTCTCATTTCCAAGTTTTGGATTCAAACCCAGTGGTTTGGTTATTAGAACTGGAATGTGACCACATTATGCTGCATCTGTATATGACAGAATTCTTTTCACCAGTTATGTCCTAGTCAATAAGAATTTGTATCGGGTTAAAAAAAAAAAAAGGAACACTACTTTGCTTTTATAATATTTAGATAATATTAAATAATTAAATATAGTATAGCTTAATTATTTATTTAAAATTATAAAATTATATATATATTTAATATATGTATAATATATAACATAAAATATGATTATAAATTATAAACATTTAGATATTTAATATAATTATTATAATTAATATATAGTTATAAAATTATATTTATAATGTAAATTTTATAATAGCACATCCACTTCCAAATACCTGCATTTAAAACTAGCTTTTTAAATGTTTATTTATTTTTAAGAGAGAGAGACAGAGAGTGTGAGAGGGGGAGGGGCAGGAGAGAGGGAGACAAAGAATTTGAAGAAGGCTCCAGTCTCTGAGCTGTCAGCACAGAGCCTGATGCGGGGCTGGAACTAACAAACTGTGAGATCACAATCTGAGCCGAAGTTGGACACTTACCTGACTGAGCCACTCAGGCACCCCCAAATGCTTTCATTTTTTTTTTTCAACGTTTATTTATTTTTGGGACAGAGAGAGACAGAGCATGAATGGGGGAGGGGCAGAGAGAGAGGAAGACACAGAATCGGAAACAGGCTCCAGGCTCTGAGCCATCAGCCCAGAGCCTGACGCGGGGCTCGAACTCCGGGACCGCAAGATCGTGACCTGGCTGAAGTCGGACGCTTAACCGACTGCGCCACCCAGGCGCCCCGCAAATGCTTGCATTTTTAAGGAAACTTATTTTTCCTGTGATTCTCTCTTCTGTTCCATTGGATAGGGAAAGGTGGGAGGGAGGTGGGAAAAATCTGTTCCTGGGAAGATTAAACTTCCTGCAAATTCATGTTGACCTCTGACTGGGGTCGAGGCTGATTTTCTTGGAAGAGGAACTGGGGACAGAGACTTTGCCTGTCTTCACCTATTAGAGTCATTTTTTTCCATCTAGAGGAAGGGGCATTCACCTTTAGTTTCTCAAACATATTTGTTGTGCTTGTCTAAAAACATTGCATAAACAAGAAATTGATAAGTACCATATAAAAAGTATCTTGTTGACTGAGACCTGACTGATAGGAGTAGGGGTAGTGGATGTGGTATATTGAAAGTTGTATACTAAATACAGTGAAGTTCTAGGAAAACAGATTCAATGAGTACTTTCAGTAGGCTACATTCCCTAGAGATTTTTTTTTAAAAACCCAGACTCCTTGATGATCTGTCCTTTATCAGGTCAGTTGTTTAATTCCTGCTGCCCTTTTATTGATTCTGGGCATGTGTTATCTTAGTAAGAGTTGTCTGTCAATTTCCTCTCACTCATTGTTGCTGGGACTATATTTAAGATCTTCCATTTCTGTGGCCTTGTTTCGTACCTACCACCAAATTCATGGAATAATCTCTTCTATGACTTGTCTGTTGCTAACTCCCTAACATAAAAAAGGAGGTGTTCTCTATCTCAAAAGGTGGGTAAATCACCACTGTTCATTACTGCATCTTCTGGGGACCCTTGATTTCATATTATAATTTAATCTTGAAAATGTTTCCTGACAGAAGTTGATAGGCAGAAGGATGATGCTATTTATCTATTTGTAGACACCTTGAAAGGAAGAATATGAAAGGAATGAAAGTTAAGAGAGGAAAAAAATAAATGGTGGGTAAGGAAAGGATGTGAAAAAAAATGTATAAAAGATGAAATACTATATTCATTGGCATGAGCTAAGTTTATAAGACCCTAAGCTAAAATACATAAAGGGTTCTCCATCCCTTGGTAGATAGGTATTGATGGTAGAGCTGTACTATTTGTAAAGAACAAGCAAGAAGTGAATGTGAGCCATTCTTCTTGCCTTGACTTGGACTCACTCCTTTATTTATTTCTCACTTTCTTCATGCTTCATTTGTTAATTCATCATATATTGGACATCTGTGTATAGTGCTAAATTCAGAATACAGCAGTGAAAAAGACACATGGCTTCTACCCTCATATTGCTCACAGTTCACTACTTTTTATTGCAATTTCCAATTTGTCAATGTATGGCAGAAAAAAAATTAAGAATTGTTCAACAAAATCTTACCATCCAGCTAGGTAATTTAGCTGAAGTATTTTACATATATAGGTATAGATATACATATGTACATATATATGTACATATATATGTACATATATATAGTTATGATGTAGAAATATATATTTATAAGTATATATAGTACTTTATGAAGTTACAACTCTATATAATTGTCATTTAGTGAGTTCTTATCTCCATTTGCTCCCTATTGATTCATTATATTAATCTCCTGTGATATGACCACTGAAAGATCATGGATAATCTCCCAGTTGTCAGATGAATGACCTCTTCTACTTCTCTATTGTGCTTAACTCCTTAGAGCATATGACAGTGTTGGACACCCCCTTCTTCCTAATCCTCCTTCTCTCTTCCTTGAATTCCTATCTTGGTTAGGATCATGAGCTTCAGTGTCAGCCCAAATTACTTTGGATCCTTGTTCTGCCACTTTCTGACTTTTGACCTAGGAAGAAGTCACTTTTGCTTTGTGCCTTAATTTGCTCATCTATAAAGAAGGAATATATAACATTACTCCTTATCTCACAGGGCTTCATCTTGTAAGGATTAGATGAGGCAACATAGATGAGACAGTGTAGTTAGGCTTCCGCTCAACCCCATTATCTTCTCTCCAAGTGTGTCCTGTGTCCAAGTGTCTGAATTTGAGCCTCTGTCATCGCAACTGACGCCCTGTCTTCTGGATCTCATCCTTTTCTGTAGCTTCATTTCACCCCGCTAGGTGAATGAGCCTGGCTCTCCAATTATTATCTCTAATCCTGACCTCTAAACCAAGTGTCAGGCCCACCTTGGTATCCCAAGTGCTCAGTATCAAAGACAAGGATAGAAACAATCTAGTGTAGTGCTCCCCAGTGCGCACTGACACAGGAGGGAGAACCAGGCTGGATGAGATAGGCTAAGGCTGAGTTGCCCATCTGTTCCCAGTTACTGAGACCAGTCCTAGACAACACATGTTGTTCCAGTGTCCTTTCACTTTCTGTGGGATCACAGTTGGGATAATATTAGTTGACACCTTAGTTAGGACTATCTGAGCATAGATAGCTGGTTGAATTACTCCATTTACTTGCTTGTTCATTTGGTCTTTTACTTGGTAAGTACTGACCTTTCTCTCTGGATCAGGGCCTAGGGCCAGAGAACTGAACGACAAGTAATCTCCACTCAAGAAATGCACAGTCCAACAGAAGGAATGTATAGTAAGCTAATGATAGAAGAATGTGGTCAGGGCTGTGACAGGGATTAACCCAAGATGCCATAGGAAAGCAAAGGACAGAGAGATGAGAGAGGAACAGCCTGAAGGATATGGGTGGGGATTGAAGGGATGCAGGTGGATCTGGGGAAGGGACAAAGGAATTTCCAGAATAGGTGCCAGGGAAACACTGGCATTATGATGTTAATGTATTAGGGAAACAATTTAGGGAAAGGAGAGGGGGGAAGAATTGGGGCATTTACACAGAATGGAGTTTTGAGGACATGACATCCCAGGCTGCAGAAGATCCCTTAGCAAAAGAAAAAAAAAATTGTCAGGACTCTAAGGTATTTCCTTCCCTTCACAAGGTCCTTTGCTTCCTCCTGCTTGATATCAATGCCCCAAACACCTCCCTCATAAAGAAGTCTAAAAATGGCCTTCCAATTAAGACATAATTTCCACACCATTTGGAATTTTCTTTTAATTTTTAGATGTAGTTAATAATTTAAGGAATTTTATTTTGCTAATTTCTTCTTCAGGAAGAATAGGTACAGCAAAATGTCTGCAGCAATCCCTGGCAATGTTTAGGGGGAGGGATAAAGAATTAGGGTTTTGGGGGCGCCTGGGTGGCGCAGTCGGTTAAGCGTCCGACTTCAGCCAGGTCACGATCTCGCGGTCCGTGAGTTCGAGCCCCGCATCGGGCTCTGGGCTGATGGCTCAGAGCCTGGAGCCTGTTTCCGAATCTGTGTCTCCCTCTCTCTCTGCCCCTCCCCCGTTCATGCTCTGTCTCTCTCTGTCCCAAAAATAAATAAAAAACGTTGAAGAATTAGGGTTTTGTGTTCCAAATTAGCTGCTGTCTTACATGCAGATAGAACCCCTTAAACTGGTGCTTCCAAGGCCATTTGCCAGTAATGCCCCAATGGTATTCACACCCACCAGCTCATGGACAGGCTTCCCATTACCTGTCCCCACTCACAGAGAACCTCAGGGAAATGTTTGAGAAAAGCTTTAATCACAGTTGGTGAGGATATGTATAATTCTTTAGCTTCTAGTGGGCCTGTAGTTTTCTTGGCAAGCCATCTTGTGGAGTTTTTTTCATTTGCTTTTACCAGGTTGAATTTTTGTTTGCACGTAAAACCTGAGCTAAGTTGAGCAGAAAAGGGAATTTATTGAAAGGACATGGGGTAGATCCTAAAATGTACAGGTGGTGTAGAAAACTACACTTGAAAAACTGGCAACCAAGGCCTCCTATGGAGAGTCTGCTAAGGACACCGTTTTGGCACCATTGCTAACAGCTGGCTAGCTCTGTGCCACTGGATTGATCTGATCTCTTTGTTTCTGGGCTCTTGGCTTACTCAGGGTCCCAGGAAACTCTGATTCTCCCTGTGTTTTGTGGCACTCACTGTCAATTCAGCTCCCAGGCAAGCTCATAGGACTGCCTGAGCCACTTGGTAGCTGTAAGCAAGCAGTAAGAAAAGACATCATTCCCTCAGTCTAGCTCCCACTTGTCTTGGGATTCCCCTTCATACCACCCCAGATGAGGACTGTTTGGATTCAGTAAAGAGGAAAAATGGGGTGGTATGATAATTCAGGTATATTATATACCCAAATGTGAAAGGTTAAGACAATAAGCCCTCTAGAAGACAATTTGTAAAAGTGTCTTCATGAGCTTGGAGTAGATAGATTCCAAAGTAGGACACAACAAATAACAATAACAAAAATAGGTTGGTAAGTTGGGCTCCAAGAAAATTAAGAACTTCTGTTCAACAAAAGACATTATAGTGTGATGGAAAAGATAAACCACGAAGCAGAAAAATTAGGGGAAGGTATTTGAAATATTTGATATATCATATATCATATATATAAAGAATAAGTAAAAGAGAGACAAACAATTTATAAAAAAAAATGGGCAAAGACCTGGACAGATGCTTTACAAAAGAGGATATCCACGTGTCCAGTGACATATGAAAATACATGCAACCTTCTTAATCATCAGAGAAATGCCAATTCAGACCATGATGAGATGCCTCTATGCATCAGGATGGCTAAAATGAAAAATAATGATAGTAGTGTTGGTGAAGATGTTCAGTGACTGGAACACTCCTATATTGCTGATGGGATTGATATAGCCATGTTGAAAACAGTTTAGCAGTATGTAGCATACAACTACCTTACAAGTTAGCAAATTTACTCTTAGGTCTATAGCCAGTGTGTGCAGATAATCCATCAGAACACAAGTGTGCAAGTCATTATAGCATCTTCAGCAGTATCCATAGTAGCTTCAAACTAGAAATTTGAATAGCCACCAACAAAGCATAAAAAGCAATTGCTATATTCGTACTGCTTGACAGCAGTTAACACACAACATGAGTTAATCTTAAAGACATAATATTGAGCAAAAAAAAAGAGAAAATCTAAGAGTACATAGTGTATAATTTCAGTAATATGATTTTCAAAAGCAAGTGACTCTGACCTATAATGATGGAGGTCAGAATATGGTTGTTTGGGGGTACATGGGAGAGGCCAAAGGGAACTTTCTAGGGCTTGGAAGCATTGGCAGTTTCTATGTCTTGTACTTAAGCTGTGCACTTGCACTTTATGTTTGTTTCACTTCAATACAAATGTTTTTGCCCACAAAAAATGGCATGTACTCTATTTGGTTTTCATTAAATAAATATATCCACATGGTAATAATTGAAATAGGATAGAAAAAGTACGTGACAAAAATGGACAGTCTTGTTTCACCTGTCCTTGTATCTTTATATTTTTATTATTTTATTCTTTATTTTTTAAATATTTATTTTTGAGAGAGAGTACAAGCTGGGAAGGAGTAGGGGGGTGGGGGGAGACAGAAGATCAGAAGCAGGCTCTGTGCTGACGGTAGTGAGCCTGATGCTAGGCTTGAACTCATGAACCGTGAGATCATGACCTGAACCAAAATTGAATGCTCAACTGACTGTGTCACCCAGGCACCCCTAACTTTTAAAAAAAATTTCTCTTTATATTTTTAAATAAATGTTTATTTTGTTAATTTTGAGAGAGAGGGATAGGGAGAGAGAGAGAGGGAGGGAGAATGTGAGTGGGGGAGGGGCATAGAGAGAGGAGGCAGAGGATCTGAAGTGGGCTCTGCACTGATAGCAGGCTTGAACTCATGAACCATGAGATCATAACCTGAGCCAAAGTTGGACACTCAACCAACTGAGCCACCCTCTCTTGTCACCTGAGCCTGTCACCTCTCCTTATTTCTAGTACTAATTGCAAGATTTAATTTTTTTAATGTTTATTTCTCTATTTTGAGAGAGAGAGAGTGAGAGAGTGAGAGAGCAAGCATACACATAGGTAAGAAGGAGGGGCAGAGAGAATCCCAAGCAGACTTCACCCTGTCAGCACACAGCCTGACTCAGGGCTCGATCTCATGAACTGTGAGATCATGACCTGAGCTGAGATCAAGAGTCAGACAGTTAACTGACAGAGCCACCCAGGTGCCCCAGATTTAATTTTAAAAACAATTTTTTCTTTTAATTATTTTGCCATAACCCAAAATAGTATATTGTTTATACTTTAATTTCTTTTGTAATATATATTAAGTAAGATATATGGAGTTTTCACTATGAATAAAAGATTTGGTCACATACATAATTTCCCCCTTCACATTCTCCAATATTTCATAATTTTGTTAACTGTTTTTGTATTATAACTTTAAGTTATATACTAAACTGTCATATCTTGCCCTGTCAACATTCAACAGTATCTTTCTACTACTAACTTTATAAGATAAGGGTAATGCAGCCTTAGACTTTCTTTCACACTTTCTCTCTAAGCCTACCTCCTTTCATAAGCTCACTTTTTCATTGTCATGGTTGCTAAAATTTACATTTTGTCCTGAAGTCACAAGCAAGTCTTCTGTGCTTAGTCCACATTAAGCAATAATTGGTATTATTACTACATACATATTGAACATTGACGGGCCAAGTAGTGGGCTAGGATTCTATTTCCTTCTCTTTCCAGTCAATGCAGTGATCACTGAGTTATTACATGAAGGATGCTTCTAGCATTGGGGTAAAAACAAATGATTATACTCTGTCAACTGTGAGCTAAGAAAAGACAATGTGTCCTCTCCTACTCTCAATTAACAATGGCAGAACACAAATAGGATAATCAAAATACGAACTCCTGTTCAGTAAGGGGGAAATTGGGAGGCATAGCATACAGTACAAAGTCTGTAGCAATCCTGAAATCCTGTTGGTGGCTGCTGCCTGGGAGCAGACTCCTGGCGGTGAGGAATATTCCTGATTCTGTGCTCAGGGAGAAGCTCCCCATCCATTGTTCTCCCAGGTTCTTTCTTTTCCCCTGTTCTTGACCATATTTGAAATAGGCATTGGAGAATATATCCTTCTTAGCATTTTAGCAGCTTTCTAAGCCCACCTCCTTCCCATAGAATATTAGAAGCCCAAAGACTGATTTAGGTCTTTAGCAATCCTTGATATTTTGACCCAGGCACATTTTGAGGAAGGGGAAATAAGCATAGCTCTAGAACTCGGTCCATTTCTTTTTCTTTTTAATATTTTCTCTTTTATTGTCTTAATGTTTATTGTATTTTACATTAAATATAATTTATTGTCAAATTGGTTTCCATACAACACCCAGTGCTCATCCCAACAGGTTCCCTCCTCAATGCCCGTCACCCACTTTCCCCTCTCCCCCACCCTCCATCAACTCTCAGTTTGTTCTCAGTATTTAAGAGTCTCTTATGGTTTGCCTCCCTCCCTCCATAACTTTTTTTTCCTCCTTCCCCACCCCCATGGTCTTCTGTTAAGTTTCTCAGGATGCACATATGAGTGAAAACATACAGTATCTGTCTTTCTCTGCCCAACTTATTTACTTAGCATAATATCCTCCAGTTCCATCCACGTTGCTACAAATGGCCAGATTTCATTCTTTCTCGTTGCCAAGTAGTATTCCATTGTATATATAAACCACATCTTCTTTATCCATTCGTCAGTTGATGGACATTAAGTCTCTTTCCATAATTTGGCTATTGTTGAAAGAAGTGCCCCTATGCATCAGCGCTCCTGTATCCCTTGGGTGAATTCCTAGCAGTGCTATTTCTGGGTCATAGGGTAGATCTATTTTGAATTTTTTGAGGAAACAACCTCCACACTGTTTTCCAGAGCGGCTGCACCAGTTTGCATTCCCACCAACAGTTTCTCCACATTGTCTCCAGCATCTATAGTCTCCTGATTTGTTCATTTTAGTCACTCTGACTGGTGTGAGGTGGTTTTGTTTTGTATTTCCCTGATGAGAAGTGACGTTGAGCATCTTTTCATGTGTCTGTTGGCCATCTGGATGTCTTCTTTAGAAAAGTGTCTGTTAATGTCTTCTGCCCATTTCTTCACTGGATTATTTGTTTTTTGGGTGTGGAGTTTGGTGAGTTCTTTATAGATTTTGGATACTAGCCCTTTATCCAATGTGTCATTTGCAAATATTTTTTCCCTTTCCGTTGGTTGCCTTTTAGTTTTGTTAATTGTTTCCTTTGCAGTGCAGAAGCTTTTTGCCTTGATGAGGTCCCAATAGTTCATTTTTGCTTCTAATTCCCTTGCCTTTGGAGATGTGTCAAGTAAGATATTGCTGCAGCTGAGGTCAAAGAGGTTTTTTTCCTGCTTTCCCCTCTGGGGTTTTGATGGTTTCCTGTCTTACATTCAGGTCCTTCAACCATTTTGAGTTTATTTTGTGAATGGTGTAAGAAGGTAGTCTGTTTTATTTTTGAGAGAGAGAGAGAGAGCAGGGGAGGGGCAGAGAGAGAGACACACACACAGAATCTGAAGCAGGCTCCAGGCTAAGGGCCTGAACCCATGAACTGTGAGATCATGACCTGAGCTGAAGTGGGATGCTTAACTGACTGAGCCGCACAGGTGCCCCGAACTTGGTCAGTTTCTTACATATTTGACTCTAACCAGTATTGTATGTCAATACATATACCCACAGTTTTTTTTTTTTTTAAAAACATGTTTTCCCCCCACCAACTGCTTCTCTGAACTTAAATATAGGTATCTTGAATCTGTCAGGCTTATGTGGAAAAGCCACACCCTTATCCTCTTCTCTCTGAGTTATTTTGACTAACTGAAAGGATTTACTGGTCTCAAAGTCTTGACTGGTTTTTTGTTCTGAGACATAATCCATTCAGAGGTTAACAATGGGTGTGACAACCATATTTTTCAATTTGCTTTTCTCTTTTATGCTGCTTGTTCTTTGCCTGGGGATCCTTGTCTGTCTTTCTGTTTGTATCAATAGGAATCCTGACAAGGAATCTCTGAATGTGGTGAATCATGGTGGGTCATTCCTACTTCACTTTAGGGAATTCCTTGTCACTCACAAAGGAATTTATAAGTCAATAAATTTAATAGAACGTTATTTAAAAATATTTGAAATTCTGTACCTAGAGCAGTAAAGACCATGGGGAAACATGAGATTCATGTTTATGGTCATAGTAACACTGCCACCTCTGATGAAGTCCCAATTTTGGGTGTTTTAGCAGGAGCCCTGGCTGCCCACTGACCTCTGGTTTGGGGTAGACAAGCGGGCAGAAGAGAAAAAGATACATCAGTACATTGAATGATGGCTTGATACCCTGGTAGTTGAACACAACATTGCAAGAGAGAAAAGGCATTGTGTTACAAGGTTCTGTACCAGGAGTAATAGATCAGAGATAACTATAGGATCTGTACACTGAAAAGAGACCCACTACTGGGGATAGGTTAGGTTCTGTGCTAGTTTACGAGACAGGCAGAGATTGGATGGGATGATGGGGGGGGGGTCCCTCAGGGTAAGGTGGTACATCACAGGAATCTCTCCATTCAGGAACTGGTGGGAAGAAAACCACCCTCCTGTGGGACATGGCCTTTGAAACCCAAGACAGAATTTATAGGCAGGATCCAGATGGGACCAAAACAAGCCCATAGCCAGACACGGGAGAGATGGGTAGAGAGGGGAGGGCAGTGATGGGACTGGTCACTCTTTGAGGTAGAGGAGACAGTGAATTTTTGAGCAGAGTGGAAGGCAGGCTTCCTTCTGTGGTCCAGAGGGAGTAGTATTTGAGCCCATGGCACATGGCCAGTACTTCCCCAAGAGGGAGAAGGGTATTGTTGAGGAACAGATGATAGTTATGTCTAAGTAGGGGTTAGTCCATCTCCTAAGGGAGAAGAACAAGTGTCAGCTACCCACTGAAGATGCCCAGAAATCCACCCAGCACCTTAAGAGTGTGTGATGGCATGGTGCCTGGTGGAGGCACTCTCCCAGAGCCATCAGCTGCCTGGTGTGTGGAAACAGTGGGACAGACTCAGACATGCCATCTGTCTTTACCCACCTATGGTTGAAGAGGGCATGTACTAGCCCTTTATGAGCACTCAAGAGTGTGGTTGGATGGGCTTGTCTTGTCAGGGCAGCAGAGAGGAAAAGAGGGAGGGATTTGAGGCCAAAAGGCCTGGGTTCCGACTCCACCTCCAGCTCCAGGACTTTCTAGTTCCGTGGCTCTGGCCGGGTAACTTAGGTCCTCTTGGCTTCCTTTTCTCCACCAATGAAAAGCAGATAATAATATTAGTACCTAAATAATTTCACAGTATATACACGTGTCAAATCATCCCATTGTATACTTTAACCTACAGAATGTTGTATGCCAATTAAGTGTCAATAAAGCTGAAAAACAAATATCAGTACCTATATCCTAAGGATGTTGTCAAGGTTAAATGAGGCAGTCAATGTGAAGTTCTTGGTGCAGTGCCTAGCACATAGTAAACATGAATTAAATGTCAGCTGTTATTAATATCATCCACCCCCATCTCCTGGAGCTGTGTGTGTTCTAGGCTAAAGCAGTGAAAAGAGGCCTTTGTAATTCAACCCAGGGCTGAGAAGGAGACAGTTACTCTCTTAGTAGATGGTTTTTCAGAGGTGCCACTGGCTCACTAATATGGCCTCCCTTCTCGCCTCTCTCCCACACTCCCCCTATGTGGTGGAGGAACTAAGGGAGGCAGAGATGGCTGACAGCCTTTTCTGGGGGTTGTGACGTGGGAATTGGGTGGGGGTCAGAGAAGGGATTAAGGGTGGTGGGACTATGGGAAAGGGGAATGACCTGAGGACAGCATTGGTGATTATTCATTGACATCTGTAGAGGTGGCCCGGATGCCGTAGAGAGGGTGTGAGCCTGTGACTAGCACTCTGAGGCAGGCTGCCTCTGCCAGGGCCAGTACTCAGAGGAACGGTGCCCAGAGGAACCGTACAAAGAGGCAGCCGACCTCTACCAGGACGTTCCCCAGGTTCTCAGAATTCAGGGAGCTGTAGAGCCTGTACCTGAAGCAGATCACTAATGGGGCATTATTGTGGCTGTCATAGGACATGTTGGTATAGAGTGGGGACCAAGAAGGGAAGGTAAGAGTCTCTTAGGAGGGGATGAAGGGGAGAGAGCAAGGCAAAGAGGAGTGAGATGATGGGTACGTTGGGGAGTGTCCCCATCTTCATGGGAGTGTAGGGATCCGATCTCTGTGCATTTTCTGCCGGTTGTGATTGGGCAAACCCGTTAGCTTCAGCGCCTCATTTCTGCAGCAGCTGAGCTGCCTGGAGCCACTGCTGCTATTTATTTTCTCCAAGCCCTGTGTTTAAGGAGTGATGAAAAACAACCTGACGGCTCAAGCACAACTGCCCCATATGAGAGACCATTAAGATAAAGTCCCACATAAGTGGCCCTAATAAAAGAAATTTATCACAAGACATGGAGAGGAAGGTGTCTTTATTCACTAGGTGAATAACACCAGGCATTGTCAATGTAGCTTTTCAAGGCTCAGAAATTATCATTCATTCTCCAAATTACCGAGCGCACAAAAATTACTAAATGGTGCGTTATCACTCCCTCTCAGCGAGAGAATGTCTTTGTTTAACGTTTGATTACAAATGGCTTTCCTATGATTATCATCAATAAATCACAGGTAAGTGTGTCCGTGGCTGGGACCAATGCAGAAAGACTTGGAACCCACTGGGAAAAGGAAGAACAAATGTGTGTGAGAGCAGACGCTTGAGGGAGGGCTGGACTTTCAGGACTGACTTTGTTGGGGGCCTGGTGGGGATACCTCAGAAGCAGAGCATCCACTCTGGCCATTCAAAGTAGGTGGGAGTCTGGAGTGATTTGATGATGTGCCTTCAGCCCTGTTTCCCACAACATCTGGAGACAGAGTTTCACATCCCTGAGGAGAGGAATTGTCTGAGAGAGGACACAAGAGGGGGGAGGAAGGTTTCGTGTGTGCAAGAAAATGGGGCCTTGGAGGGGTGACCCAAGAAGTGGGAGCAAGAGGAGGAGAAGGGAGAAAAGGAGAGGGGATGCAGGAGGAGGGGAGGCTAGAGAACGACAGAGGAGGACAAAGCCGGGGAAGACAGCGAAGAGGAGGAGTGTGGCCCAGCCCAGGCTGGCCTCTGCACCTGCCCAGCTGTCCCCTGGCCCTCCTGCCCACTCTTCCTGCCTACTGCCTCAGCCCTCAGCTTCCTTTTGCTTGTCTCCTTGGGTCACCGAGTCCCATCACTAGACCCAGGCTTTGGGATCTGCTTATGTCTCCTCCACTTTTAGACTCTTTGTCTTTTTTCTTCTTTTTCAGTGATTATAACCCCCTCCCTCCTTCCTTCAGCCCCCTCCTCCCCACACATTTTTTTTTTTTTTTTTTTTTATTTCAGACATCTCTGAAGCTTTGTATAAGACATTCTCTCCTACTCTCTGGCTCTAAGAAACCCCCTAAGTCTGGGTTTCTAATGCAGAGGGGTTTTTAGGGGAACTGGTTCCAAGGTTGAGTAGGTTGTAAGTTCAATTCCATGATACCTGTAGTTCCCGTATGTGGGTAGAGGGCATTCTTGTCTGAAGTCTGTTATCATACAGGTGGAGAGTCAGCTCTAAAGAAGCAAGCAAGCAGTGGTTACAATAGCCAAACCACAGAGGTTTTGGAAAGTGCTCTGAGTTTAGGGGCACAGAGAAGGATGACACATGGCTTTCTCTCAGCATCCTGATGTCCTAGGAGAGAATGGTTTTAGCAAAGCTGAGGATATGCATGGCATGTAGCAGAGAGCATGAGTCTGAATAGAGAGCTCATCAGGGGAAATTTTGAGAAATGCATCAACAAGATTAGAGAAATTGGGACAAAATTTTAGGATGCTTCAAAGGAGAAACTCAGAAGTCTGGATTTGGCCACTAAGAATTTTTGAGAGGAGAGAAAACGAAAGCAATGGAATTGTGATCACTGTTGTCAGGAAGGAGAGCGTCATTCTTTGTTCCATCATTTCATTCATTTCTTCATTATCCGTTCTTTCATTCAGCAAATAGTTACTGAGGACCTCCTATATGCCAGGCAACGTAATGGAGGTATCGTGGAGAAGGGAAGAGGCAGTCCTTGCCTTCATGAAGCTTATGTTTCTGGAGAGAAATAAATCAGATAAGTACAGTTTGTTGAGTGCTGTGGAGAAAACAAATGGATTAAGGATAGGGAGTCACTGGTGTGTGGAGAGCTACTAATACTGTGGTTAGAGCAGTCAGGGTTTCTCCTCTCTGAAGAAGTACAATATTTGAAGTGAGACTCTAAAGTTGAGAACAACAAATCTTCTGAACGAACATTTCCAAGAAGGACTTTGAAGGACAGAGAAAGATGAATGTTTCTAGTAATAATCCAGAGGACGTGATGAGCTTTGGACTCAGGCCCAACAGTGTGACTCAAATATCAACAGGCTACTTTGAAGGCAAAATGGAAAATTTAATGAAATGTAATGAGTCCTTGACCTCCTGGCTTGGATCTGCTTGTAGTACCTCGAACTGGAGTGCCCACTGGGCCACTCCTTTTAACCCAGGACTCTCCAGACCTTTCTGGAAGTGGGTCATTACCCATGTGGGCTGCCAGCACAGGTATTTACCAGAAGGACTTCATCCTGATTCAGTGGTGTCTGCTGTGTGCTTTGCTTTGTTGTGAACGTGTGGCTTCTAGGTTCAGAGTGGGCTGCAGATACTACCAACCAGGATGCTAGCTAAGGTGAGACAGTTGTTTTGCCAAATTAACAAAATAGAGGCACCAAGAAAAAAAAGTCACTCTCTTTCCGTTTGTCACAAACCTTTATCTTAACTCTCTGCTTCTATTTGTGAAAATTTGCCAAGGTATAATTTTACTTTCTTAATGATCTCAGAGATTGTGGACATTGAATTATGAACTACCCACAGAGTAAAATTAAATGTGGCTTTGGGGCACCTGGGTGACTTAGTCAATTAAGCATCCAACTCTTAATTTCAGTTCAGGTCATGGTCTCACAGTTCATCGGGTTTGAGCCTCGCATCAGGCTCTGTGATGACAGCAAGCAGCCTAGTTTGGATTCTCTGTCTCCCTCTCTCTCTCTGCCCCTCCCCGACTCACATGCATATGCATGTTCTCTCTCTTAAAAATAAACATTAAAAAAAATAAATGTAGACTAAACTTTCTGGGGACTCTTGAGGATTTAGATTTCATGGGTGTTTATGGGAGAGACAAAGGAACAAGAGAGACAGAAGGATGGAGAGGGAGATCCAGGATCATACGAAGAGTTCAGGAAGGAAAGAGAGACAAAGGGAGGTGGCAACACAGTACAAACATGGTACAGAAAGGGGTGAGGTGGAGGGAAGAGATTGAGACAGAGAGAGCCAAGAATGGGGAGGGAGAGGGAGGCAGTGGGCCTGCTGCCATGTGAAGGGGACAGTGTGGAGATTAAGATCTCTATCGGAGCTGTGGCTGGAGCGATTACAGTGTATTAGGGTCCTGTCAGTGTTGACAAACACTGCCCCAATTAGGAATTAGTTCCACAAGGCATCAGATAGGGAGGCTGCTGTTGACCTGTAAATGGACGGGTCTTCCCTTCCTTCTCTCTTATTCAAATAAGTGCAGCTGTTTCCTAGAACAGTCCGGAAAGGCCAGCCCTTCAAGGCTCCTCCCAGAACAGTCACCTGGGAATGGAAATGAATACCAATCACCTGGTGTCCACATTTTTTTTTAAACGCTAATATTCTGGCAAGTACTTTCCCTAAGAATGCATGTTCGACAACCATAAGAATTTATTCTCCCCGCCCCCCCCACCCCACTTCATCCAGCGTCAATATCAAGACCCGTCTTTTACCATTGCATAAAGGACACTGTCGAGGGTAGATGCCCATTTCGTGACCAACATTCAGTAAACAATTTAAGATTAATTATCAGAGACTAGATCAAGAGGGCAGAGCACACACTGTGGACTCATCTCCCTCACCCCAAATCTTTAGAAATGATAGAAAAATGGTATAGTTCTTGGGAGGAAAAACCCACAACCAGAGTGGAAAATAAGAGATGTCACTGATGCATCCCATCCTCTAGGGAATCCTAGAGACTAAAAAGGCAGATGAAATGAGACAGAAAGGAGGAAATGTCTGCAGAAGAGCTTTGCTGCAAAGGAGGGTGGGACTGCTGGGGGGCATGACCTCCAGGGGCCAGATCCTCGGAACAGGAGGGGCTGCTGGGGTTCAGAGTGAGAGCCTCCCCTGGCGGTAGAAATGCCTTCAACTCCTCACCCTTCTCTTGTCAAGGCAGGCAATAAGCCATAGATGGGTAGGGTAGACTTTTGCTCAGGAGGACAGTGCCTCGGGAGGTTGGTGCTCCAACAGAGGCTCCAATATTCGGGAATTCAGCTGCCGGCTCACACTGCCCAGTATGCATTCCATGCCTCTGCTACAACCTTTGGAGGCAGGCTTTCACTTATAGGCTAAAGGGAATCACAAATACAAACATGAGCGCCCAACCAGTATTCATTAAACATCTGAGGAAAGCCGAAACTATGAAAGTGAGCCACCAAACTCAACAAGTGGATGTACTGATAGCAGGAAATTGGGCTAATTAGAAGCCAAAAAAAAAAAAAAAAAAAAAAAAAAAAAGAATAAGATATTAGAATAGGCATAATTAAAATCATTACAGAGCCACAGAGGATTTTGGCATCCTAATAAGCAAAGATTTGGATATTAAATTTGGATAGAAAATTTGGAAAATTTGCTCAGAAAATAGAACAATAATCAGAGAAGACACTGAAAGAAAAATAAAACAATTACCTCTAAAAAGGGCAGTAGGTCCAGAGAATCTTAAGGATGAGTTTTACAAACCTTCAAGGAACAGATAATTTTCACGTCATACAAATTGTCCCAAAAGAAAAAAAGTTTTGAGAGAAGCTACTCATTTTATAAAGTTAGCAAACCCAGTAACATAACCTACAAGAACAGTGCAAGAAAACTATTGGCTAATCTCATATATGAATTTAGATGCAAAATTCTATGACAAATACTTTTCCGGTAAAACTTTGATATATTACATGCACTCTTATGGGCAGAGGTCCAAGATACTGTTCAAAAAAATTGCAGAAAAATGTGCATGATATTTTCCAACTTTGTGTATCCTCGGAAATTTGTAAATTGCATTCCAATTGCTAAAAGGCCACTCAAGAAACTCTTAATAGGAAGTTACATTCAGGCAGTGGATGTGGAATATTGGTGGGGTGGAGTAGATGGGAATATTTACTTGTCACTTTATACTTTGTATTCTGTTCGAACTTTCTTCTTTTTACCTATAAATGTGTTTATATTTACATTTTAAAAAGAAAAAAAGAGGGAAATACAATTGTTTTGATTGTTCACTGAGCTGGGGTCTAAAATCCAGAACCCTCTCCAGGATTTAACGATTCTCTCATTTGTGAGGTCAAACATCCCTGAGTTGGAGAAAGAGATTTGTTTTCTGGGATCCCAAGGAGCAGAGCTAGGAAGAATGAGTGATGATTCCCAGGAGACAGATGTCAGCTTCCGTGAGGAAAACTTTGTTCAAATTAGAAACAACTAAAGGTGAAATGGAGTTCCTTGTTGGTTGTTAAAAGTTTTTACTGTTCAGGCAGAAGTTGGAATGGGGCCAATGGGGAGTATATAGTTTAACCCTGAGGTTCTTGCTTCCTTCCTTACACCTGATCATTAATATCTGAAAAAGTGGGTTAATCCTTGTTTTGCTAATTCTGTGAGCTTCAAATTCATCTCTATAAATTCTCCTGTGTGACTACTTTTAGTGAAATTTAAAGTGCTCCAAACCAAAGGCATAGTGTTTGAGCATATTCATCAGTAAGCGCTTAAATTTTTCACATTATTAGTACTTAATTACATAATTAGTAAGTTCTGAAAAACTTACAAGTTTTTTTTTTATCATTACTTTAAAATCCTTACAATAATCTCGTTAGGCAGACAGAAGAATAATATCTCTATTTCAGAGTCCAATAGCTAAGCTGCTCACTCATGTTCACACAGTCCAGTTCCGGCTAGTTTGGGAAAGGTGATGTCACTCTCACTATACTATACCCAAGGTTCACGTGAATTGCATCTTTAGGTCATAGCACAAAAGTTCTGTTAACAAAATCACTGTCCCTTACAAATGTAATGAGTTGGTGGGTCAAAGAAAATCTCTTTGGTTTGTTTGTCCTTCTTCGTGAATGATTTTCCTGGGTGAATAGGGAGGGTTGACGCCTAAATATTCCTGACATGTGTTTTTGAAACAACTGTTTACTTTGTACTGTGTAGACCTGGCTTGGCAAAGCCGCATTTCCAAGAGGCACGTGAGTCTCCCTGTCTGCAGAAAGCCAGGCTGTTCTCACGTACTCGAGTAGCCCTGGAAGTTTCAGACAATTCCCGGGCCAGGCTTTGTCACCAGCGGATGAATCGTTCATTGGAAGTTGCTAATAGCCTGCGAATCTGCAGTCGGATGTGGGTAAACGGCTGAGTGGTCTTATTCGCGAGTTGTTTACACTAGCCTGTGGAATAACTCAAGGGCCAACTGGACTTAAGTGAATTACTGACACAACCAGCGCTAGGCCTGAGGGAGCTGCAATTAATGCATTAATCACACGGAGCCCCGCGTGTTAACACAGGGGATTTAGTAGCACTCCACTAAGTTGTTGATGAGGCCTGTGGCAGGATGAAAACCCTTAGAATACAAATGTGACATCCCATGCCCCTTTATTTGTTAGTCAATAATCTGAATAACCCCAGTTTCACAGCTTCTGTGTTGGATTTGCTGTTCCTTTCTCTCCTCCGCTAATCGCCAGCGAGGCGCGATAGGGTAGAGACTTTAACTTTGATTTGAAACCCCCTACCCCTCCCCCTAAATAAAAGCACAGGTTTTTATCCACATGCGTATATTGCATAGACATCAAAGAAAAAAAAAAGCCTCATGCATTTCCATTAAAGCCGTGCGGACCAGGGGGAGGCACCAAGCTGGGTGCGGGCTTTTGAGGCGGTGGAAATTGATAAGGTTCATCTGCATACAAAAGGCTGAATGGAGAGGCAGCGGGGTGAGCGAGGTCGGACACCCAGATGGATTTTTTAATTCTGGGGAAAATAACACCACGCTCACAAGTGATAACTGAGCCTTTCTTCCCAACTCAGACCAAAATATGATTTCCATTTGTGCATTGGAGGAGAAGAAAATTATACAGAATTTCATTCTGCAGCATAATAAGGCTTCACACTGAATAATGCTACCATAAGGCAGTGTAATTACTGAAGGGCAGAAAATACACTTTCAGTTTATATCTAATCACAATACCACATTGTCTGCTTTGGGAAAAAAAAAATCTGGGGTGGGGGTGCAGCATGTTGCTAGACTGTGAGCGGGACCCTGGGGCGTTTGTTGGTCCGCAGCTTATCAGAGTCCTGAGAAAGGGTGTTGATGTGGGTAACTTGGTGGCCACATCTAAAACTGGGTGCATCGGGAAGCTCCTTCCTCTGAGGATCTCAGATGTTTCTACTCTCCTAAAATGGCTTGTCCTGCTCTGTACTGCCCTATTAAGACCATGGCTATGACACAGTGATCAAATAAAGAGCTGGCCTGCAGGGACTGCAGACTGCAGAGCCTGACAAATTATTGATTGATTGGCCTGACTCTTGAAATGGCTACAGAGGATTTTAGTATGTGTTTCTTGTTGGTACTCGTTGCACTACAAATTGTTCCTTCCATGTTGTGATCCATTTCTTATCTGCTATAATATAATGTATGTTTATTATAAAATATTTGGAAACAGAAAAGTTCAGTGGGAAAAACCAGTTACTCTACTGCCCAGAAAAAAAAAAAACAAAAACCAACCGTTAATATTTTGGTGAATTTTTCTTTGTGGTGTGTGTACTTTGTTTTGTTCCATTTCTTCCTGAATAATAGAATAGAGTTTCCACAATACCAGAATTTGTTCATACAGTGGATATTAAAAATATTTCTGGTTTGAAAGCAATCTATTTTAGAGTTATATTAAAAAAAATTTTTTTTGAGGGAGAGAGAGGGGGAGAGTATGCACATAAGTGTGTGCACAAGCCCAGGAGGGGCAGAGGGAGAGGAGGGAGAGTATCCTAAGCAGGCTCCATGCCCAATACTGAGCCCAATGTGGCTCCTAGCAGGCTGGATGTCACCACTGGGAGATCATGACCTGAGCTGGAATGAGAGCCTGCTTAACCAACTGAGCCACCCAGACCCTAGAATTTATATTTTAGATACAGTATAAGACGCCTCTAAGCTTAACAGTTCCTAGCTCAATGGTTCTCAAACGTGTGCATACACCAGAATCACCTGGAGAGCTTGTTTAAATAGACTGTAAGGCCCCAAGCCCAGTTTCTGAATGTGTAGCTATGGGGTGGGGCTGAGATTTGACATTGATAACAAGTTCCTAGGTGATGCTGATGCTAGTTTGGATACTACACTTTTTAAGAACCACTGCCTTAGAGTTGTGAGGGGTGTAGTTGAGATAACCAAAAGAAATGCAAGCTCCCAGGGCAAGAGAAATGCCCAGATTTTAGGGAGGTCTTGAAAATAGTATTATGTAACTATAAAGCAAATTTATTGAAATAATCTTATTAGTAGTGTGGTAGCCAGAATAATAGTCCCTCAAGTAAGTTCACACCCTACTGCCCAGAACTTGTGATTGGCAAGAATTAGGTTGCAAGTGGAATTAAAGTTGGTAATCAACTGACCTCTGGATGGGGAGATTGTCTTTGGATGGATCCTGTATAATCACAAGAGTCCTTATAAGTGAAAGAGACAGGACAGTCAGTGTCAGAGTCAGAAAGAGTTATGAAGTCGCTGTGATGCTGGCTTTGAGGGTAGGAGGAACCACAAGCCTACGAAGGCAGGTGGTGTCTTGAGATTGGACACCTCTTTTTTTCCCCCCTAACTAGACTCCACGCCCAGTGTGGGGCTTGAATTGACGACTTCAAGATTAAGAGTTCATGCTCTACCAACTGAGCCAACCAGGTGCCCATCTGACACTTTGGTTTTAGCCTAGTGAGACTAATTTAAGACTTCTGACATCCAGAACTATAAGATAATAAATTGGTGGGGTTTTTTTAATGTTTGTTTATTTTTGAGAGAGAAATAGAGCACAAGTGGGGGAGGGGCAGAGAGAGAGGGAGACACAGAATCCGAAGCAGTCTCCAGGCTCAGAGCTGTCAGCACAGAGCCTGACATGGGGCTCAAACCCAGGAACCATGAGATCATGACCTGAGCAGAAGTTGGATGTTTAATCAACTGAGCCACCCAGGTGCCCTTAAATTTGTGTTGTTTTAAGCCACTAGTTTATGGTAATTTGCTACAGCAGCAACAGGAAACTTACACAAATAGCTAACCACTCACACACATATACACAATGTGCTATGACATACAGTTCCCACCATTATTTGCTGAGCAACTTTCTTCATCAGTGTGTATTGTTTCATTCACCTACCACCTGGACCCAACAGACTTGGGGAATCACTATTATCTGTTGCCAGTTAGAAGGGAGGCTCAGAAGGCATAGGCCAAGGCAGAGACCCTCCTTGAGACCTTATGTTCTTGGCCTGGTCCCTTGCCAGGTCAAGCTGATGGACACAAAGGCTGGAGGTTCCTCTGTTACCACCAGGGGTGAACAAGTTGTTCATAAACATTTTCTTAATTAAGGGACACAGAGGTCAGTGGCAGGAGATTTCTTAAAGCCTAGTGATTGTAGAGCATATGGTACTTTAAGAAACGTGAGCCCCAAGTGGGCAGTTTGCTAAGTATTTGGGGAAGGATAAGGTATCATTTATTTTAGTCTCAGATTCCCCTAGAGACCTTCTCCAGCTTTGGTTATAGCACATATACTTAGAAGATTCCATTGAACTATGTGTTTCTCCTTCTGCCAATCCCAATCTTGATTACTATAACTCTATAATAAGTCTTGAAATTGGATAGAGTGGTTCTTCCCACTTTATTTTTCTTTTTCAAAACTGTTTTAACTAATCTAGTTCCTTTTCTTTTCCATATGAATTTTAGAATAGTCTTGTCTATATCTACAAAATATCTGGCTAATATTTTAATGGGAATTGCATTGAAACTGTGTATCATTTGGGGAGAATTGACATCCTTACTATGTTGAATCTTCCAGTCTATCAACAGGGTTTGTCATGCCATTTATTTAAATCTTTCATCAACATATAAACCATTTACATATTTTGTTACATTTGCATTTAAGGATTTTCTTTTATTTTGAGTGGTTATACATGATACTATATTTTAAATTTTGGTTTCCACATGTTCATTGCTGACATATGGAAATACAATTGATTTTTGTATCCTGTAACCTTTATGAACTCAGACTTACAGATCTAAGATCTGTGACTTTCTATGTAGACATTTGTGTCATCTGTAAATAGAGAGTTTTAATTCTTCTTGTCCTGTTCTTTATTGTACTCTCTAGGTGTTCCATGTTGAATAGCTGCAGTGAGAACAGATATCTTTGTCTTGTTCCTGATTTGGGGGAAAAGGATTCTGTCATTCATCTCTAAGTATTAAGTTAGGTGCAGGTTTTTTGTGGGTCCTCCTGGTCCTTGGCTAGAGACAGCAGCCTTTTGTTGTTGTTGCTTTGTGTTTGTGCTCACTGATATTTGTAGGTTGTTGGCCTTTCTAATACTGCGTGGGATGTATGAGGAAAAAGCCAAGAAAACTACCACCTCAGGTTCCCCAAATACCTACCTATTTTTTTTTCCTTCTTTCCACCTTTCAGAGTCTACTCACCACTATTTTGTATAATGTCCCGAGTGTTTGGCTGTACTTAGTGAGGAGAACAGGAAAAAGTACATTTACTCTATCTTCCCAGAAGTGGAAGTCTTGGTGCCATTTTGTAAATGGTCGTGATCAGATAATCCCAACCTCTATGTCATCTTGGCATTGGTGTCTTGATTTTCTTTTTCCATGTAAGTTAAAAGTTTTTCCAGTTCTTCTCTGCATCCTGGACATTTTAATATTATGTTTCAAGATTCTGCATCCTGATTTCGTCATATGGAGAATTCGATATTTTTGTCGTGGCAGGCAGTTGACCTTGTTGACACTACAGCTTCAGGTCTACCTTCTGTGGGTATAATTAGTGTCATTGAAATTACACAGGCTTTGTTGTGCTCTTCATATTTGTTCTGTGTGTGCTACCCAGTGGCCTGTCTGGTATCTGGGTGGTGATCTGTAATTCATTTGTCAAAGTCTAAGTATGCTGTGTAGGGTCAAATCAATGCATGCATCACTCATGGATTAACCTAGGATTTTATTTATTTATAAACACAAATGAGGGAGGGGGCAGAGGGAGAGAGAGAATATTCGGTGGGCTCCACACTCAGCGTGGAATCTGGTGCGGGGCTCAATCCCATGACATTGGGATCATGACATGAGCTGAAATCAAAAGTTGGATGCTCAACCAACTGAGCCACCCAAACCTAGGATTTTATAAATGAGTTTAAGGAATCAATTTTCTGAGCTCTTTATGATCTCCCTGTTACTTTCTGGCTCTCCTCTTTTGATCCTTTGTTCAAAAATTTGTGGCTTCATTATCTGGCTCAAGTGTCCACTTCCATTGATGGTGCCACATCTCAGGCCAAGTGGTACGATGATCGGGAGAGGAAAAAGTATTAGGAGTTTTCCTCTTTTAGGAATATTCCAATTCGAGAGGAAGGTTACCTCAGAATTTTTGTTAGTCATTGTTCCCCTTGATGCCACTGCTGCTGCCACTAAGGATAGGTTGGTGGCTGGGGCACAAAAGAACCTAGAAAAGAAAAAATGGAGTTTCTCCTGTTCTCTCTGAATTTTAGGAATCCTTAATTTTGTTCTTTGAGTCAGAAATAAAGGTTTTCTTCCTGGAGCTTTCTCTATCTGTACCCTGGTGCCCATATCCAGGTTTTGGGCTGTGTGAAGGTTAGGCTGAAAACAAAAACAAAAATGAAAACCAGTGTTGTATTTTTTCTTCTGAAAACATTTAATGTGCTAATGTAAATTATGTATCTCCCAAAGGAAAAACTTTAGTGTGCAGCATTGCCCTAAGATGGCTATTTCACTGGGTCCCCTTTCAGAGGGGGAAGAAATCCCCAAAATCAAGGATGTTTGCCCACCCACAGCCCACCCCTCTTTCTAGACGCTGCTGCAGATACCAGGAACCCTAGAATGCACCACTCAGTTGGCCCAAACCTTCTTCTAGAACTAGAATCTGCAGCACCTGCTACAAATCCTTCCTCCAGAGAGCAGTTTTCCCACCAGTATGCCTGAAGCAAAGCCCATCTGTTTGGAGGGGAGAAGGTTATGAATGGGATATGGATACATAGGTCAGAGTGTCTATAGGCTTCTTGGCCTGGTAGGATGAGAATGGAGGGTAATGGTATAGACTGGGGACCAGAGACTAGGGACTGCCTCTCTTCACCAAACATATTCTGGCGTAAACACTCTATACTCCAAAATTTCTAAATGTGAATCTGGCCTTCCATGTCATTTTGAGGTATCTTTGTCAGGGTGAACAATAGAACATACTTTATTTACAGTGTATTAGCTTGATTATAATCTCTATATTTAGATGTACAACATTTATCATGAATTGGGGTGCCCAACTGTCCAGGTTTGCTGAGAACTTTCTCACTTTAGCACTGAATGTCCCATGTCCCAGGAAATAGCTGATCACCTAGCCCAGTTCTTGAAAATGTTAGAAGTGGATTTAGTTGTATAAAGCACTTCCCAAACTTATCTGATCTTGAAATCCTTCCCTCTGAACTCCCATCCCAACCTTAGAAGCATCTGAAATAAATTAGTGTAGAGACAAGTTAAATGTGTCATAGAGAAGCACATCTTAAGGAGAATCATCCTTTTAGTCCATGTATTCCATTGATTAAACATTGGCAACACCTTCCTAGTCAGAATGTTTAAGGCTGTTGTAATCATTCTTTTCAGTTAATAGGTTCATTTTTATAACTACATTATAACTAATAATAGCAAAAATAATCTAACATTTTTACTGACTCCTACTAAGTGTTAAATCCTGTACTAGATGTATTACATGCAGAGCTTTTAATCCTTATAATAACTCTAGGGGGAGGTGTTATGGTCCACATTTTATAGATGAAGAAACTAAGTGACAAAGTGGCAAAGATGGATTTTAACTCAGATCTGTCTTTCTCTTAAACCTATTCCCTTTTTATTGGGAAAAGAATCTTGGGATAAAAAAATAGAAGAAAAGTGAGATTCTTACATTGGGTCTTGATTTCTAAAGATTCCACATTGACTATGATAGTACCAATGTATACTTGGAAAAATATCAGATCTGACTTTCCAGGAGCTAAACCAAGATGAGGAGGAGAAAGTTTTTGTTATGTATTTCCAGTCAGTCAAAATTGCTTCTGCAGTTGTGTCTGTGAAGGTAGTATACCCCTGTCTCTTTTAAAATTTCTTAGTTAAGCTAAAAAAAAAGTGTCAAATCTTTGAATTTAAGAACAAAATCTAGTTTCTTTTAAACAAATGGTGTCATAATATAAGAGGCTTGTTATTCAGGCCTTCCTTTCTATCTGTCAGTAAAATTATTCAGTTTTGTTATATGGTTCTTAAACAGGTTCTTTTTTTTTGTAGTTATTTCATTGTTGTTGTTACTATAAGAAGGATTCCTGTTATATTTTAAAAAGCAGTGGATTTTAGGGCACCTGGGTGGCTCAGTTGGTTAAGTGTCTGACTTTGGCTCAGGCCATGATCTCACGGTTCATGGGTTCGAGCCCCACGTTGGGCTCTGTGCTGACAGTTCAGAGCCTGGAGCCTGCTTCAGATTCTGTGTCTCCCTCTGTCTCTGCCCCTCTCCTGCTTGTGCTTTGTCTCTCTCTGTCTCTCAAAAATAAATAAATAATGGGGCGCCTGGGTGGCGCAGTCGGTTGAGCGTCCGACTTCAGCCAGGTGACGATCTCGTGGTCCGTGGGTTCGAGCCCCACGTCGGGCTCTGGGCTGATGGCTCAGAGCCTGGAGCCTATTTCCGATTCTGTGTCTCCCTCTCTCTCTGCCCCTTCCCCGTTCATGCTCTGTCTCTCTCTGTCCCAAAAATAAATAAACGTTGAAAAAAAAATAAATAAATATTAAAAAAAAATTAAAAGTGGATTTTAAATCATACTCCCTGGATCCCTATTGTTTTTAGGAATCCCTTGGAGGAAGGAACAGGGTAGGGACAAGCAGGCTGGACTCTAGGATCTACATCCCTGTTTCAACCAAGCAGTACCATGTTTGTTTGCTTTGAGATTCCATATAAACTTTTGTTAAAGTTTTGTTAAAACCACTGTAAGCAAAATATAGCTTTAATTAGTTATAATTACTTACTACATTATACCAGAAAGCTGTTGCATTTGAAGTATTCTTTTTTCAACAGCTTTATTGAGACATAGTTCATATGCCATACAGTTCACTCATTTACATTGTATAATTCAGTGGCTTTTAGTGTATTCATAGAGCTTTACATTCATCATCACAATGAATTTTAGAAGATTTTCATTACCCAAAAGAAACCCCAAATTTTTTAGCCATTACCCTCCAATGATCACATTGTCCTCAGCCCTGGGCAATCATTAATCTACCCTCTGTCTCTAGATTTGCCTGTTTGGGACATTTAATATAAACAGAATCAAACAATATATGATCTTTTGTCACTGGCTTCTTTTACTTAGCATAATGTTTTCAAAGTTCATGTTGTAACATGCATCAGTAGTACTTCATTCCTTTTATTACTAAATAATATTCTATTTATGGATATATCACATTTTATTTATCAGTTTATCAGTGGACATTTGGGTTATTTCTATTTTTTATTATGAACAATTCATGTATAACTTATTGTGTGGACATATGTTTTCTTTTGGGGGGGTATATGTCTGTAAGTGGAATTGTTGGATCATATGATAACTCTATGTTCAGTCATTTAAGGAACTGCCAGACTGTTTTGAAAAGCCAGGTGTACCATTTACATTCCTACTAATAGTATATGAGTTCCAATTTCTGTAATTCTTGTATCTGACTACTTATATAAGCCATCAAACTAATTTTAATAGTTATAAGTTCTTTTTGCTTTTATAGTTGACAGTGATATCAGCTCTAAATAGTTTTAAATATTCATGTCTTATTGCATTGGACACAAATTTTATATTAATTTAAAATAATGCTTCTAGAACACCTCTTAATCTTGTTCCTGATTTTGCTGGGATTGCCACCAGTGCACTGGTCCTCAAACTTGGGAACTTATTGGAATCATCTAAGGAGTTAAAAGTAAAGAACACTAATGATTAGATCTCAGCCTCAGAGAGACTAATTAGTGTGGCTTGGGCATTGGAACTTTTTAAAACCCTCCAGGTGATTCATTGCTTCACTATATTCTAACTAATTTGGATGTAAATTTTAAAAAATAAAAAATAAAGTTAAAAAGAAACCTCCAGGTAATTCAAATGGGAGGTAAAATTTTAGAACCACTGTTGTAGTGCTCACAGACGTCTGTCATATAATTTGTCACATTAAACCATAATTATTGATTTCTTTTGTGTATTTAGGGTCCTTAGGAACAGGATTTATGTTCTATTTAACTTTTAGGTTTATTTTCACTTGATTTTTTCCTCTATCACTGATTTTTAAATTACTACTCATATCTTATTTGACATTGTATCCTCAATGTCAGCATGGTGCCTAAGAAATAGTAAGAACTTAAT
Organism: Herpailurus yagouaroundi; assembly: GCF_014898765.1. Taxonomy (NCBI): domain Eukaryota; kingdom Metazoa; phylum Chordata; class Mammalia; order Carnivora; family Felidae; genus Herpailurus; species Herpailurus yagouaroundi. The sequence continues at coordinate 33,508,094 of NW_024412400.1, read as the reverse complement.
AAAACGTTCTAAATGAAGACAGGGGTCAAATAAGATCCTTAGTCTTAAATAGTAATAGTTGAAATAATTTATTTTTAGCGCAAGTCTTAGGGTACAGAGCAGAGAGTAGTTTGGGGGAGAGAATCAGAGATGAAAAGTTTGGCTTTAAATGTCCTTGGCCTGATGTGTTTGCTTAGAAAATCATAGCCTTTCCACTGTGTTCCTACCAAAAGTTTATGTCTCTAGTTAGGTATATGCAATTTCTGCCATCTTTAGGTAGGTAGGACTTGATGTTCTTTCCTCTCCATTTCTTCCCCTTGTCAGAAAACAAAGAAAACTCTCCCTTTGGTCCAGTGTCTATGGACAATGCACATTTAGTTAAAAGAGACTAAGTTTTGGATATTTTGAAGCAAAACTAAAAAAAAAATTAGTTTTCCCTTTCATTATCAAAGAAAATCAGATGAAAACAGAGGAGGATTGTTTTTTGTTTTGTTCTCTGGTATTCTTTCATTCTTTATAATTAACTGGGAAATACATATAAAAAGTATTTCACAATTACATAGACTTTATTTTTTCTAATTTCCCAAAATAATTACAATTATATTTATAGTGGAGAAACTATTTTAAGTTTATGTTTAAGACAGAAATTTTGTTAATTAGAAATGTGTTCAATTGCAAGTATAGAAAAGTTCATTATAGTGGCTAGAACAAAAATAACTTTAATGTACTCATCTAACAATAAATTTGGATGTGATTGGCTGTTAGCATTTATTGTGCTACTAAATAATCCCACTGGGAACATAACCAAACCTTCCTGGTTTAGCAAGTTGACTTTTATTTCCATGCATATTACCTACCTCATAGTAGCAAGATGGTTGCTGTAGGTCAGAGAGCACTAGTCTATCTTCAGTGCACAGAAGGACAAAGAACAACACAAGCAGCATCTAAAGCCCCCTTCCTCTCTTAAAAAATCAGAATATAAAAGCTTTTCAAAAAACTTACAGGAGACTTTATTGTCTTTGGCCAGAACTGTGGTACATGGCTTCTCCCACAAACAAGGAAGATTGAGAAAGTGAGTATATCACTTCGGAATGGGAACATGGCTATCCCAAACCAAGCTGAGCTTTGTTAGCAGGGAATAATCAGGGAATAGGTATTGAGAAAGCAAATAACAGTGTCTAAATCAGGCATTCTATTTAGTTGAAATATATTTTAAAAGTTTTCTCTTCTCTGACTGGTTCTTCTTAGCTTCCAATTTATAGAGAAGACTCTATCAGAGTTATAAAAGTTAATATTCCTTTAATCTTGGTCCTAGCCCCTGCCCCCCACCTTATTTTTCATTTGAAAATGAAAGTGCTATCCACTAATAGCATCCACTCCCATAACTCTGATTACCTATAACTTAATGATTACCAAATTTATGTCCTCATCCAAGAACCTTCCTGTAAGATCCAGAATTAAAAATACATATATATTATGAAAAATGAGTTGAATAATTACTTGTTTGTTTCTGTCTCTTCTACTGAAAGGGTGGTACCATGTCTCTTTTAATCACTCTTCTACCCTAGTATCTAGCCCAGTAACTTCTACATCATGGGTAATCATGAAATATTTCACAAATTAACGAGGCTATTTTCTAAGCTACTGACCATGGAATGCATCCCTAGCTACCTGCTGGCATGGGCGGCATGGTAAGCAGTGCCAGTTGATTTCTGCAAGAGCCAGTAGAGTTCTCGTGAGAACTTCAGTCATGCCACTAGAGAATAACTTTTATGAGTCTTTGGATGACCACTCTCCACCACATGGCAAAGAAACTCCTGGAGAAGCAGCCGTCACCATGCTTTTTATAGCCAATTGTTCAAGTGCTACTTTTTATTTTATTTATTTTTGTTTCTTCAAGTGTTATAATGAAAGTGCAGAAAATAAAAATGTTTATAATATCTGAGACTACAATAACGGGAACAAGTCATTCTGGAGCCATAACAGAGCCCATCTGAACTCAAAATACTGGACAAACAAAAACCTTGCTTCCCTATGATAATGGGCAAACAAAATGTCACTAAAGTTATGACAAGACCTATAATCAACAGAGAAAGGGGACAAGGGCAGAAGTACAATTTGATATTGATTAGCACTGAGATATAGGAGTAAATATAAGAAAACCTTTACTTCATTTTATTTGTTAAAATTTATTTTTGAGAGAGAGAACATGCGTGCAAGTGGGGGAGGGGCAGAGAGAGAGGGTGACAGAGAATCTGAAGTGGGCTCTGTGCTGCCAGCAGAGAGACTGATGTGGGGCTCGAACTCACATACTGTGAGATCAGACCTGAGCCAGAATCAGGAGCCAGATGCTTGCCTGACTGAGCTGCCTAGGAGCCCCAGAAAATCTTTATTTTAAATTATGAAATTATAGAGAGCATTATATTTTTAAAAAAAGAATAATTTGAAGTCTTTTTTATAGTTGAAATCCAAAAGTTCTGGTGAAATTTTTAATTTTCAAAAATGAAAGTGTGCCTGGGTGGCTCAGTTGGTTAAGTGTATGACCCTTGATTTTGAGTCAGGTCATGATCTCACATTTAGTGAGATTGAGCCCCTCCTTGGTTTCCTTGCTGACAGCGTGGAGCCT
>NW_024412400.1:33483114-33495489 GCF_014898765.1 Herpailurus yagouaroundi | reverse complement strand
ATGAATAGACACTTCTCTAAAGAAGACATCCGGATGGCCAACAGGCACATGAAAAGATGTTCAGCGTCGCTCCTCATCAGGGAAATACAAATCAAAACCACACTCAGATATCACCTCACGCCAGTCAGAGTGGCCAAAATGAACAAATCAGGAGACTATAGATGCTGGAGAGGATGTGGAGAAACGGGAAGCCTCTTGCACTGTTGGTGGGAATGCAAATTGGTGCAGCCGCTCTGGAAAGCAGTGTGGAGGTTCCTCAGGAAATTAAAAATAGACCTACCCTATGACCCAGCAAGAGCACTGCTAGGAATTTATCCAAGGGACACAGGAGTACTGATGCATAGGGGCACTTGTACCCCAATGTTCATAGCAGCACTCTCAACAATAGCCAAATTATGGAAAGAGCCTAAATGTCCATCCACTGATGAATGGATAAAGAAATTGTGGTTTATATACACAATGGAATACTACGTGGCAATGAGAAAAAATGAACTATGGCCTTTTGTAGCAACGTGGATGGAACTGGAGAGTGTGATGCTAAGTGAAATAAGCCATACAGAGAAAGACAGATACCATATGGTTTCACTCTTATGTGGATCCTGAGAAACTGAACAGGAACCCATGGGGGAGGGGAAGGAAAAAAAAAAAAAAGAGGTTAGAGTGGGAAAGAGCCAAAGCATAAGAGACTGTTGAGAACTGAGAGCAAACTGAGGGTTGATGGGGGGTGGGAGGGAGGAGAGGGTGGGTGATGGGTATTGAGGAGGGCACCTTTTGGGATGAGCACTGGGTGTTGTATGGAAACCAGTTTGACAATAAATTTCATATATAATAAAAAAAATAAAAAAAAGCTTAATGGTAAAAGTGGCTTAATGGTAAAAAAAAAAATGGTACAGAACAATACGCTTAACAGAGTATAAATAAACCAGTGGCAAATAAATTCAGGAATGTATTAAAAAGGCAGTATACCTCATATTAGCCAAGGTTCTTCAGAGAAAGAGAACCAATAGGATACACACACATACACATTTATCAAAAGGGATTGGCTCATACAGTCATGGAGGTTGACAAGTCCCAAAAACTGTAATTAGCAAGCTGACTCAGGAGAGCTGACGGTGTAGATCCAGTCTGAGTCTGAGGGCCGAAAACAAGGACAGCCAAGTTCCAAAAGCTGTTATATTTGACCCCAAAACCAGTATTTTAGTTAGAGTCTGATGGTGGAAAGAGACTGATATCCCAGCTCAAGGACAGGCAGGAGGACTTCTTAGCCAGGGCTGCCTTAACAAAATTTCAGAGACTGGGTGGCTTAAAGAACAGCATTTCTTTTTCTTACAGTTTTGGAGGCTCAGAGTTCAAGATCAAATGCCAGCATGATCTGTTTCTGGTGAGAACTCTCTTCCTGTCTTATAAATGACCACCTTCTTCCAATGTCTTTACATAGCAAGGAGAGAAGGAGAGCAAGTTCTCTGGTGTTTGTTCTTATAAGGATGCAGTAATCCCATTGTGAGGGTCCCACCATCAGGACCTCATCTAAACCTAGTTAGCTTCCCAAGGGCCCCATTTCCAAATATAATCACAATGGAGGTTAAGGAGTCAATTTAGGAATTTGGGGAGGACATAATTGAATCTATAACATTCCTTAACTAAGTAGGATTTATACCAGCAATGTAAAGGCGATTCCATAGTTGAAATATTTTGATTAAATTCAATTAATGCCAAAGATATGTTAAACTTGCTCCATTTCTTCTATGAGATGATAGAGACTCTTTCTGAAACCCAAAGCACTTTTTAAGAATGCAATGCTACAGGTAAAAATTAGGGACAAGGGTACTCACTATAATTGCTATTATTACATTTTTTGGAATTTTCCAGCCAGAGTAATAAGAAAAGAAAAAGCAACAAGAGGCCTAAGAAAGACAAAATTATCATTGTTTGCTGATTATGTAATTAGCTAACAGGATAATCTGTTAGATCTATTAGATTTTTAGTTGAATCTGTAGTGTTCAGATTCAACTAAAAAATTATTGAAATAATATGAATTTAGTAAGTGACAGTGTATGGTTAATTGAAAACAAAAATCACTAGCTTTCTTACAACACTGGTAACCAGAAATTATGAGGAAAAAGTCAATTTATAATGTAAATAACAATACAAGTATAAGCCACCTAGGAATAAAGTTAGCAGGAAATATGCAAGACATACAGGATAACACTTCAGGACCAATGGGGGCATAAAAGGAGATCGTGTTTTTAGAGACTCTGAGTTATATATAGAAGCTGCTATCCAGGAAAACACATTTTAAAGTAAACAACTTTACACGGCTTTTAAGATCTTTGCTTTCTCTTGGTGTTCTGAAATTTCACAAGGAAGGGTCTAGGTGGGATTCTAGTTCTCATTCATCTTGCTCAGGACTGAGTGGGCTCTTTGAATTTAAAGATAGTTGCCTCTTGAGCTTTTAGAAATGTTATTATTTGATAATTTCCTCCCCCTTGTTTTCATTTTTGGAGACTCCTATTATTTGGTTGCTAAACCATGTGCATTATGTTTCACCATTTATAACAGCACCACGATGTATAAGTTACTCATGAATAAATCTAACAAAAGATGGATGTAAGATGTTAACATTAGGGGAAACCATGTGGGGGGTAAATCTAGATCTTTTGTATTATTTTTGCTGCTTTTCTATGAATCTAAAATTATTCCAAAGTAAAAAGCTCGCTGAAAAAAGATATAGGAGAAAACATATTATTGAAAAATATTAAAAGCTGAAACACAAGGGAGAGATACATCATATTTGTGGATTGGAGTACCTAATAATGTAAAGATGTCAGTTTCTCCCCAATTTTCCATTGATTCAGTATAATTTCAATTAAAATATCAACAAGATTTTTAAAGGAATTTGGCAAGCTAATGTGAAAATTTATATAGATGATAAAAGCCCCGAGAGTAGCCGAAATACTCTAAAAGGAGGAGAAGGAAGGGAATGAAGAGAGGAGAAGGGGAGGGGAGGACCTGTTTTTTAGATATCAATAATTAGTATAAAAGTATTAAAATATGTGCAATTAAGACAGTGTGGTTTTGGTTAAAGGATGGAAAAACAGGTGAATGGAACAGAAGAAAGGGCCCAGAACTAGATACTGCATTATATCGGATCTTGATACTGACTCATTGGAGGAGGTTGACTAGTGTACCCCTCAAAATTAATGTCTACCCAAAACCTTTGCAGATGTAATTAAGGATCTAGAGAGTAAATCAGTCTGGGCCCTAAATCCAATACTGGTGTCCTTTAAAGAAGAGGTAAGGACAGTGTGAGATGGAGTCAGAGATTGGAGTGATACATCTACAAGTCAAGAAACACTAAGGATTGTGGGTAACCACTAAACACTAGGAGAGAGGCAAAGGATGATTTGTCCTTCAGAGTCTCTAGGAACCAACCCTGTGGACACCTTGATTTCTGACTTCTAGCTTCCAGAAATATAAAACAGTAGATTGCTGTCATTTTAAAACCACCAAGTGATTAATTTATTATAGCAGCCCTAAGAGTATCAATGGAGAGAAGAGACATAAATATAATATAAAGGACGTGTGTGTGTGTGTGTAAATAGAATGAGATTTCTAAATTACACTATATATATATGTGTACACACCCACACACACATATATATAGTGTAATTTTTTTAAAGTCTCTGATGGATTAGACTTAAATATGGTGGTGAAACTTTGAAACTTTTATCAGAAATATGGGAGATATGTTTTTACTTCAAAATAGAGAAAATGCTAACTAAAAAATTGATAAAGTTGATCATTTTAACTTTGAGAGCCTCTGTTCATCAAAACACATTATCAATAAAGTGAAAAGATTAGCCCCAAACTTGGAAAAGATAGTCACATAGCAAACTATTGACAAAGTGTCATTTTCGAGAATATATAAAGAACTCTTACAGATCAATAAGATTAGTAAGCCAAAACCTACTAGACAAATGAGCAAATAATATCAGCAGGATTTTATAGAATAGGAGATATAGGGGATGAATATATTGAAACTATTCAACCTCATTCAAAGGTATGGCAATGTAAATTAAGATAGTGAAGTATCATCTTACTCTATTGAAGAAGAAAAAATTAGGAAGTCTGACCATACCAGGAATCTGTAACTCAATGGACACTTTTATATCCTGCAAAGTGTTTATCATTTTAGAAAACAACTTGGTGATTTGGTCTTATGTGAAGTTGCATGTTCTCATGTGCTATGTATAGCCTAGCAGTTCTACTCATGGGCATAAGAATGTATATTCTAGAGAGATTTTTCATCCAGGCACCAGGAAACAGGTATAAGAATGTTTATAGCATTACAGATTTTATTAGCAAAAAAGTAAAACAACCCAAATGTAGATTGACAAGAGAATGAGAAGTTAAAATATAGCATATTTCAATGATAAAATGTTAGGCAGTAGAAGAAAATAATGAACTATAGCTATATGCAACAAAATTGATAAATCTTTAAACATAAAATAAAGTGGGAAAAAAGTCACAGAAAACAAAGTACAGTACAATAATGAAAGTGGTAAATATTTACATAGCAGTTTTTCTGTGCCAAGCTCATTCTAAGCATTGTATGTGTATTACTTGACTCAGTTGTCGTGACAACCCTCTGAAGGTGATATTATTATCTCTGTTTTGCAGATGAGGAAGCTGAGGCTCTAAGAAGTAAGCAATTTGTGTAGTAACTTTACCAGTCTGGGAGTGGCAGAGTCAGGGTGTGAAATGGCAGTCTTACATTTAATCACCGTGCTTTCCTGCCTCTCAGTCTAGCCTTATGTCCTTTTATCCCTCCATACCAACCTGTTGGTATGATATCATTTTTATTAAGTTTAAAAACAAGTAAAACTATTGTTTAAGGGTACATTCATATGCACAAAAAACGAAATTTCGAAAACAAGGTCATAACACAAAATTCATGATTGCAATTAACTCTGGTTAGAAGGCAGGCAGTGGGAACAGGGAAGGAGTAAGCAGGTTGGTGATACTCTGCTTGAGCTGGACTCCCTGGTGTTCATGTGATTATCATAAGTTACATATATGTTACATGTATTTTCCTATTTGTCAGATATTATACAATATAAATTATAAAAATAATTTTTCTTAACTTTTTCCTCATGTTTTCAGTTTTTGTCTTTTGGTCTACTTTGCAGATTTCTTTTTATTTCAACTATTTGAAGCACTTTTAATTTTCACAACCATATTTTTAATTTCCAAGATTTCTTTCTTGTTTCCTAGTTGCTCCTTCCTCATAGCAGCCTAAACTTATTTTGCAGCTGCAGCATCTTCTCAAGTCTCTCTAAGGAAGTTCACTGGGATTTTTTTTTTTAATTTTTTTTTTCAACGTTTTTATTTTTCGGACAGAGAGAGACAGAGCATGAACGGGGGAGGGGCAGAGAGAGAGGGAGACACAGAATCGGAAACAGGCTCCAGGCTCCGAGCCATCAGCCCAGAGCCCGACGCGGGGCTCGAACTCCCGGACCGCGAGATCGTGACCTGGCTGAAGTCGGACGCTTAACCGACTGCGCCACCCAGGCGCCCCTCACTGGGATTTTTTAAAGCCCTCTTCTGTTCTCTGAGTAGTTTCTGCTTCCCTTACACCAGTTGTTTGATTTGCTATCTTGGTCCTTTTTCATGCATGCTGTTGTTTTCCTCATTGGTCTGCTGGATTTTGGTTACGAGTGAAAAATTACGTGATGCATGAGAGCTATTGTGGGCCATTCTTCTTAGGGGCTTCTTGCCTAGGACAAAATCCTGGGATCATGGGAAGAACATCTTTGCTCAAGGACAGGAAAGTTCTTTTCTGAGGCCGTGGGTCTAATCTCTCTTGCCCATGCAAGCCCAGATCCCAGACCCAAACATGAGCATGGGCTCCAATTTTTGTCTCATTTATGATTTGTAGAAATTTCCACTAATTTTTTGTTTCAAACTTGGCTGTGTATTTTAAAGTTATTTTTAACAAAAAAATTTATCTATACATCTGTCTGTAGTTGTGGTGGTGGTTCTTACATAAGCTTAGTAGACTATCTTGGCAGGAAATCTGCACTGTGATTTCTGTAATCCTTTTAAAAAACACCTCTGCTTGTATGGTATTTCATCTATCTCCATGCACAAGGAATTTTAGCATACATTTTTTGAGAACACATCAGAAAAAAGCATGATCCCTACCAGATCCTCTAGTTATAAGACATAGAGTTATCTACTTAACCAGAGCTAGTTTCCTCTCTTCTTAAAATAGCAGCCCCTTACGGTCTGGAGGTGGCTTATCTTCCTTTTACTGGCTCCTGGCTCACATCTATATGTTAGTATACAACATATATTGCTGTAGTCTAAACTTAGGGACTTTTGTACAACCCTTTACCTTGGGCTCAGATCCAACCTGCACTTTGCTCCACAGGCAAATGGAGAGTAGATGTAGCTGTGCTAGCCTAACTCCTATCTGGTGATGCTGGGGGCAGATGCTAACATGGCTGTAGTCATTCTCTAATGTCCAGTCTACCCACAGGTCTAAGCATATGGTCTTGATTCCTGGCCTCTCTACTTGAATTCTGTCTCTCATAACACTTGATCCGCGTTTTCTAACCTCTTCCTGGGGCTAAATTGTACTTCATATCCTTAGCTCCTTGACTGACTAGTGTTGAAAACTTGTGAGCTTTTATCTTCACTTATTCAAAGATGACTCCCATGGTGGTATCTCTAGCCCAGCCTATTGGATCTCTCCACTAGAATATGCAAGAGGCCATTAAAATAAACAAAAATAGGATAATATTTTCCCAAGCACTTCTCTTTTCTAGTGTCTCTTTGTAATCATCAAATTCTCCCAAGCCAGAAATGTATAAAGTATCACAGATCATTCTCTTATTCCATCTTCACATCTAAGCAACCAAGTCCTACTGAGCATAACTCCTAAATATTTGTCTGTCTCCATCTTTACTATTATAGCCCTTTCTAAAGCAGCTTAATAGAATACAAATCTGCATCTTTTCTTGTGTCAAGTCTGAGGGCCTCCCCATTACCTACAAGTCAATGCCTGAGCTCCTTGTAGTGGGATGAATGGTGACCCCCCCCCCCAAAAGAAATGTCCACCTGGAACCTGTGAATGTGACCTTATTTGGAAGAAAGGGTCTTTCTGGATATAATTAAGTTGAAGATCTTGAGATAAGATCTTCCTGGATTTGGGTGGGTCCTGAATCCAACAATGAGTGTCCTTAGACAAGAAGAGAATGGAGGAAGACACAGAGGGAAAGTTGATGTGAAGATGAAGGTAGAGATTAATGTGATGCATCTGCAAGCCAAGGAGCATGAAGGGTTGCCTGCAGCCACCAGAAATGAGGAGGCTGGCAAGGAACGGACTCTTTTTCGGAGCTTCCAGAAGGAGTTAAATCTGATTTCAAACTTGTGCTCTCCAAATTATGAGAAAATGAGTTTGTTGTTCCTAGTTAGTGATAATTTGTACAGTAGCCCTGAAAAACAAATACACTCCCCAATATGTTGAACAAGGCTTTCGAGTCTTCAATTTCTGCCTACTTTCAAGGCTCAGTATTCCTTATTCATATTTGAATTAAATGCATGGTCCATGCTGTTCCTCTGCACAGACTATGTTCTTGCTTGTTTCCATGACTTTACCCACTTCTTCACTTCTTCCTGAAACCTTGCTGCCCTGACACCTGCACCCATTTTCCCGCCTCACATTCTTCCTTCAGGGTTTGGCTTGGACACTTTGTCCATAAAGCCTGCTGGGACTCCTTTAGCTGAGTCAGGGGCTCCCTCTACTCACTGTGTGGGTCACTCTCCTATGTGGAACAAAAAGCTTGAGGTACTAGAAAAAGCCATTGTTGGTACACCTGTCCCTTTCCCTTATGCATGTTTGGAACGAATTCTCATTTGAAAACTAAAAATGAGAATTCATGAGACAAAGGTGCCTTAGTTTTTTCCCTTTTGAAATGGATTGTATGAAAGGCTGAAGTACATTTCTGAAAAGAAGAAAAAGTAGTAGCCTTTTGGAAATTACTCCAGTGGCTGAAAAGGGAGAGATCAAGTCTGCAGACAGCCATCACTCTGAAGACAATTCCAAAAACAAGCTTCCCAAGTGAAAAATAACCATAAGTTGGTGAGAAAAAGATTCAAAGATTTGCTTCACTTGGTTAAGAAAGGGAAGGAACAAAGAAATAGGTAGAGCACTGATTGACACTGGATACTTAATGTCTTTAAATGTTACTCCCAATTGTGTATTATCTACTTCTACCATTTGTAGAATACTGTACTAATAGAAATCTATGCTTGTCCATCTCATTTGTTCTTATTTCTATAAGAAAGACACAGTTGAGAAGAAAAGGATGCTCTTCTTTTAACTCAGTCTGCCACCCTTATGGGAAGAATGGTTGTCTAAAAAGATACTGTGCCCACCTGCCACCATATTTCCAAATAGAAATATGTTTAGAAGGGAACAAATTGATTTCTGAGTGTTTTCTTTCTAATCAATAGTCAATTGAGTTGTGGCGGATATCACAATGTCATACTTACAAAACCAAAGCTGGGAAATATAGAAATGACCAATACTTTTGTTTATTAAAGGTAGCCATGTGATGGTATAACTTTGGTATGCTGTCACTTGGTACTCAAAAACACCAGTAACTATATTAAATGTCTTAATTATTTTGGAATTTCTATATTTTAATTGTTCCTTGTGTGAAATTACCTTAAAGCCATATCCTAAAAGAGGAGTGCCCTTTATGTCATGAATTTATGAGACCTGAAATTAAACCATTATGTATCTTGGGGCATCAATTTTCTTCATTTATTCATGTCACAAATATGTTTCAAAGTAGAACAAACAGAATTTTCTGAAAAGTTCTATGTGGATTGTGAACAAAAGAGTGGAATCAAGGAGAAATCCAGTCAGGGAATAATATTACTTCCTGAAATGGGGAATGTTTTTGGGAGGGGTTGTTAAGAAGTCAAGGGCTTATTTTCTGCATCTTAAATGTGAGTTGCCTATTAACACATCCTAGCAAAGCCATCAGATAGGCTGGTGGATCTGTAAGTCTGGGGTTTAAAGAAGCAGTTGGACTGGAGATATATACTTGGGAGTCATTGGCATAGAGCTGGTTGTTAAAGTCAGGAAATTACCTTTGCAGGATGTGAGAATAGATAATGATGAGAACTGAGCTCACAACATCCCATAATTTTGAGTAAAGGGGAAGGACCTAGCAAAGGAGAAAAAAGGGCCAGTGAGAAGAGAGGAAAAACAGGAGATGTGGTGTCTCTGAAGCCAAGAGGCAAAAGTGTGAAATGCTGCTAAGAGGTAGAGACCTAAACTTTATTTGGCCAGGTAGAGACTACTGGTGGCGTTGACAGGAGCAATTTCAGTGGAGTGATAAAATAAAAGCCTATTAGGGTGCCTGGGTGGCTCGGTCAGTTAAGCATCAGACTCTTGATTTTGTCTGGGGTGATGATCTCATGGCCATGACCTCGAGCCCAGCATCAGGCTCTATGCTCAGCACCACTGAGATTCTCTCTCTCCCTCTCTCTCTGCCCCTTCCCTGCTTTCTCTCTCAATATAAATAAAATATTTAAAAATAAAGTAAAATAAAAGCCTGATTGAAATGGGTTCAAGAAAATCTTTGCAAAGAACCAATGGAGATAGTGATGTAGACAACTTTTTGCAGAATTTACTTTTAAGGAGAAGTAACAAACAGGGTAGAAGAGAAGCAGAATGTGGGATTAAGGAACATAACAGAGCATGTTTGTTCATTGATAGGCATTTTGAAGCTACTGACAGTAAAAACAAGTAAAGTCTTAAAACATCAAAGCAAGAATTCCAAAGCAATTCAAAGCATAAAAATATGGTTTATTCTGAAAAGTTAGGCAAATTTCCTTAAATATGCAAATATGCTTGTATTCCACAGTATAATGGGTCTTTGTTTGCAGACAGTATGACTATCTGCATTCAAAATCTATAAACTTGCAAAATTTTTGACTTGAAAGTTTAGGAAGGTTGTTGGATATATGTGGTTTATACTTATATAATTATCAATGTAATTATATTTCTCTTGAATATGACAATATATAATATACAACACATTTGATTATATTAACATTCAATAGAGGAATTATAGAGAGAGAGAATAATAAAGCAAATGTGACAAAATGTTGACAATTGGTGAATCTAGGTGAAAAGCAACTTATAACATCTCTGTATTTGAATTACTTGAAAATGAAATGTTAAAGTAAATACAGGAAAATATCATACTTATGAATCCACATATCAAATGCACAAATCATAAAGAGAAAGATTTATAAATTTCACTACACTAAAATTTTCTATAAGTGTCAGTGTAAGGAAGAAAGACAAGTCACACATTGAGGGAGAGTTGTAAAATTATAATCAGTTAGGATCCAAGATATATTTAAAATCCCAATAAATTAGCAAGAGAAAACCAACAAGCTTAAGTATGTAAATAGGCTATTCACAGAAAAGGAAAGCTTAATGGCTACTAGATATACATCATTATTCAACCATTTAGGAATCAGGAAAATGAAAATTAAAGCAATAAACAATTTTACACCAACCATATAGACAAAAAATTTAAAAGAGACCATACCAAATATTCGCAAGGGTGTTAAGTATGAATTCTAGGATAGAGCTGGTGGGTGTTTAATTTGTTATTACTGGTTTTGGTGAGCAATCTGGCAATACATTCTAAAGACTGAAGATAGATGCACAGGGGAGGGGCCAAGATAGTAAGCAGCATGGAAGTTCTTAGCTTTTCTCATCCCTGAAATGCAGCTAGATCAGAACCATAGCATTTTGCACACCTAGAAAATTGATCTGATGACTAACACAACAATCTTCATGAGCTACAGAACTCAGCAGGTACATGGTGCAGAGAGGTGAACTGGAGGAAAGAGAAGTCATGGAGGGTAGGGAGCTGTTGTTGTGGACAGAGACAGAGAAAGGGTGGAGAGTACAGGAAAAGCATTCCCCCTGAATGTAGCTGGAGAGAAAGAGAGTGGAAATACCCATAAGTTACTGAACAAGAAAGGGAGAAAGGAGAAAGGAGAGGGTTTCAATATCATTAGGACTCTATAAACAGGGGAGAGCAGAGTTGGAAATTCTGCACCTCAATACCTGGTCGGGATCTGGTGGAAAGGGTGAATCCCTGGGAGCAGGCAGTGAGGTTAGAGGGGTCTGTGGGCCACATGGGGAGAAGCTGTTCCTCTGCTAGGAGGGCATTTGGTAGAGGCTGTACAGCTTCCCCACAGGCGAAGTCCCATGGACCCCAGAGAATAGCCACGTTTGCAGGTATTGGAACAAAGATGCCAGGGTGTGGTGAAACATGGCACCTGCTATGTATTGTGTTTTGCTATATGACCTCTGAATCTCTGCTGCTGCATGATTGCACGAACTTTTCTGGGGCAAGCAGGCACCTAGCCACAAACTCTGAACCTCTGCAACAGCATGACTATAAGAATGTCCCTGGGGGAAGCCCAGCACCCAGCCATTGCCCTGTGAGACCCTCTCCCAGAGAGTTGGAGTGGGTCCAAGCTGCAGGGCTCTCAGAAGTGAGGGGTTTAGAAACACAGCCTATATGAGATATAATTCAGAAGGGAGGTGCCACGGGCAGGATGACAGCTTGGACATGGACAGTGTAGAAGTAGGGAGTGGATGGAAGCCAGAGACAAAGGAGGGGTGCTTGACTGCAGGTAGGTGAGAGCACAGAGTTCTGGTGCCAAAGACTGGGAAGCTGGGTGAGGCCACTTTCTCCTTTCCTGTGCATGCACATACACACATAAATGTGCCACACCAATCTACCCCAGTGAACTAAGCACTGCCATCTAGTGGAGAATGGAGCCATTACACCAAGACCCGTCCAACTGCCCCAACCAGGCCCAGGTCCTAGAGGACCACCACAAGTCTCTCTGCCTGCTTAGTGTACAGACTATAAAGTGTTTCATAGTTAGACTTTCAGTTTGTTCACTGGTCCATCTATTCTTTTTTTTTTCTTTCTTTCTTTTTTCCTATTCTTGGATACAGAAAGAGAAAAAAATATTTTTATTTTCTGTTTTTTTAAAAGCATAAAAAAATTTTTTTTCAATATATGAAGTTTATTGTCAAATTGGTTTCCATACAACACCCAGTGTTCATCCCAAAAGGTGCCCTCCTCAATACCCATCACCCACCCTCCCCTCACTCCCACCCCCCATCAACCCTCAGTTTGTTCTCAGTTTTTAAGAGTCTCTTATGCTTTGGCTCTCTTCTACTCTAACCTCTTTTTTTTTCCTTCCCCTCCCCCATGGGTTTCTGTTAAGTTTCTCAGGATCCACATAAGAGTGAAA
>NW_024412400.1:33463085-33478114 GCF_014898765.1 Herpailurus yagouaroundi | reverse complement strand
TTCAGGTGTGGAGTTAAAAAAATTTTAATGTATTTTTAATTTTTAAATTTTTTTATTCTATTATGAGCAATTATATGGAAATAAATTGGGCAATCTGGAAGAAATGGAGAAATTCTTAGAAACATATAAACTACCAAAACTGAAACTGGAAGAAATAGAAAATTTGAACAGACCCATAATTAGGAAAAAAAAGAAAAAAAATAGTAATAAAAAATCTCCCAAAAAACAGGAGTGCAGAGCCAGATGGTTTTCCGGGGAAATTCTACCAAACATTTAAAGAAGAATTAACACCTATTCTCTTGAAGCTATTCCAAAAAATGGAATTGGAAAGAAAACTTCCAAACTCATTCTATGAAGTCAGCATTACCTTGATTCAAAACCACACAAAGACCCCACTAAAAAGGAGAACTATAGACCAATTTCCCTGATGAACATAGATGCACAAATTCTCAAGAAGATATTAGCCAACTGGATCCAACAATACATTAAAAGAATTGTTCACCACGACAAAGTGGGATTTATACCTGGGATGCAGGGCTGATTCAGTATCCTCGAAGCAATCAATGTGATACATCACATCAATAAAGGAAAGGATGAGAACCACATGATCCTCTCAATAGATGCAGAGAAAGCATTTGACAAAATACAGCATCCTTTCTTGATAAAAACTCTCAAGAAAGCAGGGATAGAAGGAACACACTTCAAGATCATAAAAGCCATATATGAAAGACTCACCGTTAATGTCGTCAATGGGGAAAAACTGAGAGCTTTCCTTCTAAGGTCAAGAATAAGATAGGAATGTCCACTCTCACCACTGTTATTCAACATAGTATTGGAAGTCCTAGCCTCAGCAATCAGATAACATGAGGAAATAAAAAGCATCCAAATTGGATGAGGAGGAGGTCAAACTTTCACTCTTTGCAGACAACATGATACTCTATATGGAAAACCCAAAAGATTCCACCAAAAAACTGCTAGGACTGATCCATGAATTCAGCAAAGGATATAAGATCAATCACAGAAATAGGTTGCATTTCATACACCAAGAATGAAACAAAGTCCCATTTACAATTGTACCAACCCCATAAAATACCTAGGAGTAAGCTTAACCAAAGAGGTGAGGAATCTATACACTGAAAGCTATAAAAGCTTATGAAAGAAATTGAAGACACACAAAAAAGTGGAAAAACATTGCAGTATCATGGATTGGAAGAACAAATATTAAAATATCAGTAGTACCCAAAGCAGCCTACATATTCAATTCAATCCCCAACAAAATAACACCAGAATTCTTCATAGAGCTAGAACAATCCTAAAAATTGTATGGAACCTGAAAAGACCCCAAATAGCTAAAGCAATCCTGAAAAAGAAAACCAAAGCTGGAGGCATTACAATTCCATACTTCAAGCTGTATTACAAAGCGGTAATCATCAAGACATTATGGTACTGGCACAAAAACAGAAACTTAGATCAATGGAACAGAATAGCAAACCCAGAAATGGACCCACAAATGTATGGCCAACTAAATTTGACAAAGCAGGAAAGAATATTTAATGGAATAAAGACAGTTTCTTCAGCAAATGGTGTTGGGAAAACTGGATAGTGACATGCAGAAGAATGAAACTGGACCACTTTCTTATACCATACACAAAGATAAACTCAAAAATAATTAAAGACCTAAACGTAAGACAGGAAGCCATCAAAATCCTTGAGGAGAAAGCAGGCAAAAACCTCTTTGATCTTGGCTGCAGCAACTTCATACTCAACACGTCTCCGGAGACAAGGGAAACAAAAGCAAAATGAACTACTGGGACCTCATCAAGGTAAAAAGCTTCTGCACAGTGAAGGAAACAAATAGCAAAACTAAAAGGCAAATGATGGAATGGGAGAAGACATTTGGAAATGACATATCAGATAAAGGGTTAGTATCCAAAACCTATAAAGAACTTCTCAAACTCAACACCCAAAAAACTAATAATCCAGTTAAGAAATGGGTAAAAGACATGAATAGGCACTTTTCCAAAGATGACATCCAGATAGCTATTAGACACATGAAGAAATGCTCAGATGCTTAACATCTCTCATTCTCAGGGAAATACAAATCAAAATCACAATGAGAATATCACCTCATACCTATCAGAAAGTCTAAAATTAACAACTCAGGCAACAACAGATGTTGGCAAGGATGCAGAGAAAGAGGAACACTTTTGCACTGCTGGTGGGAATGCAAACTGGTATAGTCACTCTGGAAAACAGTATGGAGGTTCCTCAAAAAATTAAAAATAGAACTAGTCTACAACCCAGCAATTGCCTAGTAGGTATTTATCCAAAGGATACAGGTGTGCTGTTTTGAGGAGGCATGTACATCCCAAAGTTTATAGCAGTGCTGTCAACAAAAGCCAAAGTATGGAAAGAGCCCAAATGTTCATTGATGGATGAATGGATAAAGAAGATGTGGTGTGTGTGTGTGTGTGTGTGTGTGTGTGTGTGTGTGTGTGTATATGTATATATATATATAGACATTGCAACAATGTGGACGGAACTAGAATGTATTCTCTTAAGCGAAGTCAGAGGAAGCAAATATTTAACTTCACTCATATGTGGAGTTTAATATACAAAACATGAGCATAAGAGAAGGGAAGCAAAAATAATATAAAAACAGGGAGGGGGACAAAACATAAGAGACTCTTAAATATAGAGAACAAACTGAAGGTTGCTGGAGGGGTTGTGGTTGGACACTTGTTGGGATGAGCACTAAGTGTTATATGCAGGGGCTGAATCACTGGGTTCTACTCCTGAAATCATTATTGCACTATATGCTAACTACTCGTATGTAAATTTTAAAAATAACAATAATAAAAAATGAAAGGAATAAAAATAAAATGAAAAAATAAAGACCAAAGATGCCCAAATCCTACAAACCTAGTCCCCAGTCCTGGACCTTAGACTAGGTACCTTACACAAACATTCACACAGGTGCACAAGCAACATATATATAAAAGTTTATTGTAGAACCTTTTGTGATCATGAAATAACATAAGCAACAAAAATGCCCATAAAAAGGGAATGGATAATTAATTGTGGTATGTTCATACAAAATTGGAGTACTATTCCATACTTCTCTTAAAATGAACAAACTATAGTTGCAGGTACTGAGATAGATTAATTTCAGAGTTGTAAGTAAAAAATAAACAAACAAAACACCAGTTGCAGAATGATATTGATGTAAGTTTTAAAACAATCAATTCCAGGTACTGTTTATGATATGGAGAACAAAGGCCAAAAAATAAATAAATATGTTTTCTTACAACTTGCAGTCAACTGACAAGTCCTTGAGACAGGCAGAGTCACCTTCCTCTAGGAACTCAACTGCCTCAATGTTAATGCTTTAGGTTAACATTAGCCCAACCATCAGGATCCTGTAAGTCTCCTTTAACATTAAAATTTCCTTTGGAAACTTTCTTTATCTCTACTCCCCAAGATATATGTTAGCAATCATCCTCCAAGCATACGGCCCACTGATATACATCTGAAGGGTCTCATGACTAAGGTTTTACTAGACAGTAGTAAATGATCTTTTCCTAACAACAGTTAGCCCCTCAAGGTCCTGGAAAGCTTACTTCTAAATTCCGTAGAGATTTGTGCTTTTAACCCCCTCCCAACTAGAAGGTATATAACCAGCCACTCTTCACAATCCCAGTGTGGCTCTTTCTGCCCATGGGTCCTGTCCCTGTGCTTTAATAAAACCACCCTTTTTGTACCAAATATGCCTCAAGAATTCTTTCTTGACCATTCACTCCCAAACCCCAACATACTCATATCAGTTTGTAGATATTGTTATGAGTTGAATTGTGTCTCCCAGAAAGATTTATTGAAATCCTAGCTTATAGTACTCAGAATATGGCTTTATTTGTAAATGGGATTTTTGCAGATATAATTAGTTAAGATCATTAGGGTGAGCCCTAATCCAATAAGACTGGTGTCTTTTATAAGAAAAAAACAGAGACACCAGAAAGAATGCCACATGACAATGAAGACAGAGATGAAAGATACGCTGGCACGAAGGAACACCTGGGACTACCAGAAGCTGGAAGAGTCCAGGAAAGATCTTTTTGTAAAGGGATTGGAGGGAGTGTGGCCCTGCCAACACCTTTGGTTTTGGACTTCAAGCCTCCAGAACTGTGAGGGGGAAAAAATCTGTTATTTTAAGCCACCAACTTTATGACACAGGTTTCCTCAGCCATCAGATATTAGAGCATTCCTGTGAAACCTTTTGGAAGCCAAAATGGCGTAAAGTGAAGACTACCATTAATTGAAATAGAACACATTTTGAGCATTTGCAGACCCCCCCAAAATAATCTCTCTTAAGCTTTTCTTATCCTTAGGATACATCTTGCTGACCGATACACAAAAAAGGGAGATGAAACACAGATGCTCACAGACACAGTTCAAAGCTGTATCAACTTGATGCTGAGATGCTGAGTGTAGTTCCTAAGAAAGGAGCTTGGTGGTACCACTCTGGCTGCTTGGGGTTCATGTTGCCTCTGTAATGGCTCCTTGCAAAACAAACACTGAACACTATTTTTGCTGTAGAAGCAAAGTACGTAAAAAAGTGGGAGATACCTGTATTTTGTTACAGCAGCACTCAGAATATAATACATATATATTCATGTTTATGAATATAAAGTGACAGATGTATATGTATAGTTACATATGCAAGGGGGTAGTGAATACCAAGTTCAGGATCGTGTCTAACCTTGGGAAGAGGGAAAAAGGAGAGGTTTACAGAAGGCTTTACCTGTATCTATAATTTGTGTTCTTTTAAAATACATCACAATAAGATTAGACAAATGTTGGTAGAGGGTCTAAGAGAGTTTGTAATAATTTTCTGCGTGTATAAAGTAACTGGTAATACAAAAAGAAAAATGTAAATCCCAAGACATATCTGGGGTATGTGGGAGAGTATAGTTGGAGCACAGTTTCGTCTCATTTACCAGGGCTGATGCCCATTTGGATGGGGACAACTGTTTGGAGAATGTAAGGCAAAGCAGTTATTGGTTGCAGTGGTTTAGCACCTAACAGTGGAAGCTGGGCAGTGACAGAAATTAATTGATGTTTGTTACTTTCCAAGACTGGCATCGCTTTAAGACCTTGCAGCCCAAGTGTGTGTAGGTAAATCTTTCTCAAAAGAATGATCAAATATTAATTTTTATTATCTCAGGAGAGAGCCTGCCTCATTGTTGAGGAGTTATTGTTAATAACAACTGTTAATTGCATGATTCTTTAAAGTTTAAAATGCAATTAGAAACCAGTTAAAATATATTGAGCTGAAATTTTCTTGCCTACAACTTCACCTGTCAATCCAGATTCTGTCTGTATAAGCAGCATGGAAGAAATCCTTATTTGCCACCAGTCACTCTCCCAAATTTTTCTCTCCCCCAGCCTCAATGTTCCTACTCACCCATTCCTTACTATGCATCTCTTATTACCCTGGGCTGCTGTCGCCACCGCCTCCTTCTTTTTCTTTCTTTCTTTCTTTCTTTCTTTCTTTCTTTCTTTCTTTCTTTCTTTCTGTCTGTCTGTCTGTCTGTCTTTCTTTCTTTCTTTCTTTCTCTTCTTATTTTTCTATTCTCCTCCTTCTCCTCCTCCCACTCCTCCTCCTCCTCCTCCTCCTCCTCCTCCTCTTCCTCCTCCTCCTTCTCCTTCTTCCTCTTCCTCTTCTTCTTCCTCTTCTTTCTTCAGAACAGCCTGTCATCAAGAAGACAAGAGATAATGGGGACTGGTGAGGATGTGGTGAGAAGGAACACTTATACATTGTTGGTAGGAATGTAAATTGGTCCAGCCACTAAGGAAAACAATATGGAGGTTCCTCAAAAATTCTAAATACATCAACCATATGACCTGGCAATTGCACTACTGGGTGCATACCCAGAGAAAAGGAAAACAGTATTTCAAAGAGATAGATGCATCCTTAGGTTTATTGCAACGTTATTCACAATAGCCAAGATATGGAAGCAACCTAAAATGCCCATCAGTGGGTAAGTGGTTAAAGGTGTGGTAAATATATCAATGGAATATTTTCTTTTTTTTTCTTTTAAAAAAAAAATTTAATGTTTTTTATTTATTTTTGGCACAGAGACAGAGCATGAGCAGGGGAGGGGCGGAGAGAGAGGGAGACACAGAATCTGAAACAGGCTCCAGGCCCTGAGCTGTCAGCACAGAGCCCAACGCGGGGTTGAACTCACAGACTGTGAGATCATGACCTGAGCTGAAGTCGGATGCTTAACTGAGCCACCCAGGCATCCCTCAATGAAATATTTTCCAGCCAGGAGAAAGGAGGACACCCTTCCATTTGTGAAAATATGAATGGACCTTGTACGCATTGTGCTAGGTGAGAAAAGTCAAAGAAAGACAAGTACTATATGGTATCACTTGCATGTGGAATCTAAAAAAGCCAAACTTTATCCATTCATCAGTTGATGGACATTTAGGCTCTTTCCATAATTTGGCTATTGTTGAGAGTGCTGCTATGAACATTGGGGTACAAGTGCCCCTATGCATCAGTACGATGAATGGATAAAGAAATTGTGGTTTATATACACTATGGAATACTACGTGGCAATGAGAAAAAATGAAATATGGCCTTCTGTAGCAACGTGGATGGAACTGGAGAGTGTGATGCTAAGTGAAATAAGCCATACAGAGAAAGACAGATACCATATGGTTTCACTCTTATGTGGATCCTGAGAAACTTAACAGGAACCCATGGGGGAGGGGAAGGAAAAAAAAAAAAAAGAAGTTAGAGTGGGAGAGAGCCAAAGCATAAGAGACTGTTGAGAACTGAGAGAAAACTGAGGGTTGATGGGGGGTGGGAGGGAGGAGAGGGTGAGTGATGGGTATTGAGGAGGGCACCTTTTGGGATGAGCACTGGGTGTTGTATGGAAACCAATTTGACAATAAATTTCATACATAAATAAAAAAAAAATAAAAAAAAAAAAGCCAAACTTGTAAAAAAAAAAAAAATAGAGTAAAATAGTGTTACCAGGGGATGGGAAGTGGGAAGATAAGGTAGATGTTGTTTAAGGGTACAAACTTGCAGTGAGTAGTAAACAAGCCATAGAGATCTAATGCAAGTATAATGAATACAGACAACAATATTGTGCTATAATCCAATTTCCTAAGAGACTAGAACCTAATTATTCCAACCACTTAAGAGAATAAGTAATTGGATAATTATGTATTGTGATGGAGGTGCTAAATAAATATCACTATAATGGAAATCATTTTATAATATATATGTATACCAAGTTAACATATTGTACACCTTAAATTTACACTGTATGTCAAACATATTCAAGAAAAAAACTTAAAAACATCCTGGTAATAAATAGTGGTGATCTTAAAAAAAAAGTCTCTAACTTGTAGATCCATTTTCAAAGTACTAAGGCTATAGGTGTATTTGAACCTTTTTAGCATGTAACTCAGAAGCACAAAGCCTTTTCAACTCACTTTTTGACTTATGGTTCTTTGCTGAGGTGAGGATCCAGGACTCTGAGATGGCAGCCCATTGTGAAAAGCATTGGCCCTCAAGTCACACACACTCTGTGGTCTTGGGCAAGTTAGCTCCTGACATAAATGTCTTCATTTATGAAGTGGAGTAATCATTAGCTAATAGAGTTGCTGTGTGGGTTAAATGAGACGTTGTACTCAACTGTCTGGTGTCTAAGAAGACTTCAGTAAATGTTACCTGCTGTTATTTTATTGGCCCCTAGTTCCACAGAAGAAAATGTTCCTGTAATTTTGGCAAGGTCCCCCTTAACCCAAGTGGACAGTTCTGGGAAAGTTATCACAGAGAATCTTGGTCTTGGCAAATATATTTATTGCTTAATTTCAAAATGAAATTAACACTTTTCATTTTGAATGTCAAATAATTCAAAATGCCTTGACAGCCCCCAAATTTCTTTACCCTCCAGCTTTTTTGGGAGATAATTGACCCATAACATTGCATACATTTAAGGTATACAATGTGTTGGTTTGATACACTAATATATTGCAAAATGATGACCTTCATAGTGTTAGCTAACACCTTCATTAGCACAAAATTTTCTTATATTGAAGAGAATACTGAAATAACATGATTTAGTTCTTGTTTCTGTTTCTTTCTTCCGAATTATCTCACCAGGTATCTGTTCTATACACAGATAACCGAGAAGATATGAACAGTGGGAGAAAGGGCCTGCATCTTTTTCTTTCTCAGACTTTCCTTAGAGCCCTATCTTCCTCTCACCAATGTTGAAAAATTTGAAAAGGTCCAAGATCTTGGGGAAAACTGCTCCATTTTACTTTAAGTTTAGTTTTAAATTATTTTTTATAATGAGAAAAATCCAATGTCAGCTGGGTGGCATTGAAATGAGATAGTCTCCTATATCGCTGGTGAGAATATGAATTGGAAGAATCTTTTTGGAGAGCAATTTAATAACATGTGCCAAATACCTCAAAAATGTTTTTACCATTTAGCCTACCAATTTTATTTCCAGAAATTCTTCCTAAGGAAAGATAAGAAAGCACTGGGAAAGATCAGTGAACAAATATATTTAAAATAGCATTGTTTATAACTGGGAAATCTAAAAAAAAAATGTTTGAAAATATGGCAGTAGTTAAATTAGGTTATATCATCAGATGGACTATTATGTAGTTAATAAAAATGTTTATGAAGAATATTTAAATGTATAAAATTTCTGATTATAAAGTATCAGGCTAAAAAAGATATAAATTGTATTCAGATAATTGTTTCTGTTGTGTAAAATAATACACATTGGGATAAAAAAATGGTTAGGAATATAGATTCCAGATTATGAAAAAAGAATGAATAGTTTTTAATTTTATTCTCTAAATTATTTTCTCCTAAGTCTTCTTCAATGAGCCAGCATTGATTTTGTATTATGAAAAAGCCAATATAAAAGCGAGTAAAAAAAAAGAGATTATCATCTAAACCTAACTTTTATGTTTATCAGTATTTTAATTTTTTAAATGTGTATTTATTTTTGAGAGAGAGAGAGCATGAGCAGAGGAGGGGCAGAGAAAGAGGGAGGCACAGAATCCAAAGCAGGCTCCAGGATCTGAGCTGTCAGCACAGAGCCTCAGTTGGAGCTCGCACTTGTGAACTGTGAGATCATGACCTGAGCTGAAGTAGGATGCTTAAACGACTGAGCCACCCAGGCACCCCTAATGTGTATCAGTATTTTAAATTAAATAGTCAAATAGTGCTAAAAGTCTTTTTTTGAATATGAATACTGTATATTTCTTTTTTAGTTTTTATTTTATTTTTATTTTATTTATTTTGAGAGAGAGAGAGAGAGAAAATCTCAAGCAGGCTCCTGCTTAGGGATGCTTAACTGACTGAGCCACCCAGGCCCCCCTGTATATTTCTTTATTTGGATGCTCACAAGAATGACACAGTAGCACTGTGATAAAGAATACATACATCTGATGTACATTGTGGCAAGAAACAGGGGTAAGGGCTCTTAGAATTGGTACCAAGTGTCCACTGAAGACACCTCCGTTCAACAGAGAGGATGTTTCTACTGTAGCTTCCAGTTGGGTCTGCATAACTTGCCAGACTTCTTCATTCCAGCATCAGGTGATGCTCTTTTCTTGCCACTCTGGACTCCCTTAAGGCCTAGTTCAACTGCCCCATGTCTAACTTGCCCAGGCAGCCTCTGCAATTCTGCAGCAGACATCTTTTGTATGCTGCTGTCCTGCCACCCTCAGGAACACGGTTGGAAGTTTGGGAAGAAGGAGAATAATACCACATTACCAAAGCTAATAACAGGGGTATGTTGGCAAATGACACTGGGCCATACACCTAACAATCTCTTAGGATACATGCTTTGTCCCCAAATGATACATAATCTCCTAGAGAGCAAACACGTATGGAATGATTTTATACACCAGGCACAAGAGATGCAAAGTGAATGCTGTTTGCTTCCTTCATGCTGTATACACAACAGGAAGTCACCGCCTGAAAGCTGGAACCAGTTCTCTCTCCTGCCTTTGAATGGTGTCACCACTCTGCTTCTGTCTGTTCCTGACATTGCTCATTTTTTGAAAGGGAGGATAAGATTGCAGAGAGAGAGAGAGTAGCATGAGAGATTGGGGGTGTGGAGGGAGTAGTATAGAGATAACAACCTGTCAAGCAATAAAAACACGTTATCCACTTCTATTTAAGACTGAGGTTCTAAAAACTTTATAGAAAAAAATCTGTGTGTATGGTTGAGGACTTGCCTTGGGGTCGTTTACTTTCTACAGAGACGAGTCTTTCAGTCTTTTGCCTCCATGTATGAGCCTGGCTAATAGCATTCTGAAACTGGGTGGGTGAAATGTCCAGGAGGGTTTCTCTATTCAGTTTTCACTGAATCCTCCCTTTCCATTTTCAGTTTGGCATCTCACTTTCTACCTCCTCTGTTTTAGCTGATTCAAGTCTACAGTTGCCTTGTTTAATTTTTCCAAAGAATATACTTCAAGTACTGTGGGAATAGGGGACTGATCGCTTGACTCGGCTTCTGTGAAGTGATATGAACTTGGAGAGTCAAATTGTTTCTTATATAGTGTAAACAATCTCTCTGTTTTCAGTTACTTCCACTCTGTCTTCTGAAGTACATGTTGCTTAACTGAGCCTTTCTGGGGTTCTGTGGTTATTTTGGCTTTCTTCTCACTAGATACTTTTTGCAAATAATTACATTTATGTTTCTGTTCCTCTCAGTAATTTATTTTACTTACCCACCTGCTTTTCCACTCTCTATATACGCTACTTCAAGTATAAACAAATGTGAAATTTGTTTGCTTATTTATTTTTTCTCCTTGGTATTTGGAAGTGATTTTCAAGCAAAGAGAGAGGGGAAAACACCTAATATCACTTATAAATGTAAGAAAATGTATCCTCAAAATGGACACCATGCTGTCTTAAGTAGCCACAGTTAGCCTCTTTTTATCATGCCTCCTGCATTTTAATGGGGGCAGTAAAGGACCAGCAAGTTCAGAGCATAAAGAACAGAGGCAAGTTCTGTGTTCCTAAACATAGTGGCAGCATGTATCCACCATTGGACAAAACCTCTCTTTCTCCCTCTCATTTTATAAGTCCTCAAAATCAGAGGAACTTGTATCCCAGGTTTATATGCACTCTGCAACATGTAACTGATTCTGTTTCAAATGATTCTTGTAAATAAAGAGAATAGGACAAGCAAAGTGATTTTTGTACATGAATTACATTTTTAGATGCCCAAGGGAGCTTGCTTTAAGAGTAGTAAATCCTTGTACAATGTGTAGGTGGAATTTTTAGAACGATTTTCCAAAAATATGCCATGTTCTTGTAGGCACAGAAGCAACACCCAGTAGACATTCTCTTTCATAACAAAATCCAAGCTAGGATTTCTTGTTGTTTCTAGAGCAAAGAGTGTTCATTAATAGAATGTGCATTTGTGCCACTCGAGAGAAGATCTCCCTCAGGCAGAAACTTCCCAGTGACTGTCCTGTGTGGATGCTGCAGTACAGGTATCCCACATGAATTTCTCTTATAAATACTGAACAGTGGTCTCATGTCTGTGTTGGGGGTTGAAATTCTTTATTCTGAATAATAGTGAAACCATTTATGAGACCAGAACATACTACAGTCACTAAGTACTTTTCTTTTTATCTAGAACTCAAAATATGTAGTTAAAACAGACCTCACTGTCTTAATTTACTTATTTCTATACATGTGGTTCTTTCTTTTTTTTTTTTTTTTTTGTTTATTTATTTTGAGAGAGAAAGCATACAAGTGTGCACAAACAGGGGAGGGACAGAAAGAGAGGGAGACAGAGAATCCCAAATTCTGAGTGGTCTTCACAGAGCCCGACATGGGGCTTGATCTCACAAACTTTGAGATCATGACCTGAGCCAACATCAGGAGTCCGATGCTTAACTGACTAAGCCACCCTCAGGTGTACAGGCACCCCTCTGTACACGTGATTCTTAGCTCATGTCTCATACTTGAAAAGCCACCTAGATACTTTGAAAACTATGAGTTAAGAGAAGGGTTTAGGGATCTTAAATATCTCTAAGTAAGGGGCATCTGGGTGGCCCAGTTGGTTAAGCACTGACTCCTGATTTTGGCTCAGGTCATGATCCCAGGGTCATGGGATCCCCACGTCAGGCTCCAAGCTGAGTATGGAGGCTGCTTAAGATTCTCTGTCTCCCTCTGCACCCCACCCCCATCCTGCTCGCACTCTCTCAAATAGAAAAAATCTCTAAAATATTTTCATTAATATATAAAAACAGAATCCCACATTTCAGCAGCCAAAAGCAAAGAGGATGGGGACAGGAAAGAATCAGGAAAGGGAGGAGAGAAATCCCTTTCTTAGGGAAGAAGTTGTTTTGTGCATGGGGGCGGAGGATGAAGAAGGAATAGATGTTTGGCTCATTCCCACCTGGGGCAAGCATTCCTCTCTTCACTTTATTGCATTAGGTTAAATCATTAAATCTACACAGGAGTCTTGCAAAGCAGGTAGGTATTGGTATCCCCAAATTGTAGATGAGAAAACTGAGGCTAACTATTTTAAGTAAATTGCCTATAGTAATTCAAGTAGTAAATAAACCTTCTCTATAAGTAGCAAAACCAAACAATAATAGCAACAACAACAGTAAAACTACTCAAGTGTCTCTAAGACTAATTACCAGGGTTTGGAGGAGCAACAATGGGTGAATTAAGCCATATCACTCCATGAATTGTTTGTGCAAGTACTATATATGCTCCCAAGTACATAGGAAAATGGAGATGTTAATGTCACTGAGGTTGATAATGAATGTTTTCTTCACTAAATGTCCACTAAATCACTGGGCACAACTTTTTAAAAAGTCTCAAACCCATATGGAGATGTTTTTTTAATTTAATTTTTGTTTTATGTTTGCAGTCTTATAACATTAGGATCTTGTGGTCACGGAACAAACTTGAAAGCTGACCAGACCTAATTATCCATGAATTCTATTACAGAAAAGTGAGAAAAATTACTGGACCATAGTCAGGATATTTGGATATAACCCTGGCTTTTATCTTTGATAACTACATGATTATTATAAAGTTGTTTGACTTCCTTGAGTCCTGGCTTTCTTATCTGTATGATGGAGCCCCTGAAATATGAGATCTGTTCCAACTCCTATACTATTAGAATACATCCTTCCTGCTGGAGAACTTTCCATCAGAAAGAGTCTGTGGATGGTAAATTTGGAGAGTCTTAACTTCCTGAAGATGTATTTATTTTGCCTTCATACTTGAATGATAGTTTGGATGGGTATAATACTCTATATTCAAAAATATTTTTCTTTATAACTTTGAAGATACTGATTTATTATTTCCCTCCACGCAGTATTACTGAAAAGTCTGATTTCAATTTTATGTAACAAGCAGTTACATAGAATATGTAGTATGTCAGATGTTGTTCTATGTGCTTTCCAAATATTTATACCTTTAACCATCCTGTGAGGGAGGTATTATTCTTATTTTACAAATGGGGAAAATGAAGAACCAAGAGGATAAATAGCATATCTGAAGTCACGTGGTTTGCAAATGGTAGAAGCAAGATTCAAATATATGCATTCCAGCTCTTAACTAGTGAGCTCAGCTGGCTCTTGTATTCTTGTTGCTTTGTGCATAATGTGTTTTATTTTTGCAAGAAAGCTTTTAGGATCTTCTCTTTTCCTGTGGCATTCTGAAATTTTTCATGATATGAGTAAGTGTGTATAGGCGTGTTTATTCTACTTGACATTTACTAAGACCTTCCATCAGGTGGGCTTATGTTATTTTGTTTTCAATTTTTGGAAATTTTATGTATATATTCATGTATTTACTCTCCTACATTCTCTTTATTTTCTTTTCCTGAATTTCTTTTAATCTGATGATGGGACTTCTGGATCTTTGGCTTTGTCTTTTCGTTTTGTTGTCATATTCTTACATCTTTATTCACTGTTGTGTTCTAGTAAGATTCTTCCACTTAAGCTTCCAGCTCATTAATCATGCTCTGCCGACCACATTTTTCTCTATAGACCATCTTTTGAATTTCTTTAACAATCCCATTTTCAAAACCTATGACCCTAATTGATTATTTCATGTGCATTGTGTGTGTACATATAGACATTCACAAACATTATATTTTCTTCACTTATTTTTGAGGAAATTAATGATGTGAATCTGTCCTGCTCTACTAATTCTATTAATTATGCTTTCTTAGGTAACATTTCCTCTATTTCTTGAGGTTACTTCCTCTCATGGTTTCACCAAGTGTTTCCAGTGTTTGGAAATTCTTGTTGAGAACACATTTTTGTATTGAAATCATGTGTTTATGGAGTTCTTCTAATCACCATGCTAGAAAAAGTAAGATAACATTAGAAACTGTGGGCGATTTCCTGAAAGATGCAGAGCCCACAGGATTATACTGAAAATGAAACCACAATTCCAAAAATATATACAGAAGAAAACAGCTGTAAAAGGCAGGAGTGGTAGACTCTAGGAGGGCCCCTCCTGCAGTGGGAAAAAGAGGGATTGCAGGATAAATAGGAAGTGATTTTCTCCTACTTCCTGGAATCTTTTTTTTTTTTTTAATTTACATCCAAATTAGTTAGCATATAGTGCAACAGTGATTTCAGGAGTAGATTCCTTAATGTCACCCATTTAGCCCATCCACCCTCCCAAAACCCCTCCAGAAATCCTCAGTTTGTTCTCCATATTTATGAGTCTATTCTGTTTTGTCCCCCTCCCTGTTTTTATATTATTTTTGTTTCCCTTCCCTTATGTTCATCTGTTTTGTCCCTTAAAGTCCTCATATGAATGAAGTCATATGATTTTTGTCTTTCTCTGACTGACTAATTTCACTTAGCATAATACCCTCCAGTTCCATCTACGTAGTTGCAAATGGCAAGATTCCATTCTTTTTGATTGCCTAGTAATATTCCATTGTGTGTGTGTGTGTGTGTGTGTGTGTGTGTGTGTGTGTGTGTGT
>NW_024412400.1:33437398-33462985 GCF_014898765.1 Herpailurus yagouaroundi | reverse complement strand
CTGGGTCATAGGATAGCTCTACTTTTAGTTTTTTGAGGACCTCCATACTGTTTTCCAGAGTGGCTGCACCAGCATGCATTGCCACCAACAATGCAAAAGAGATCCTCTTTCTCCACATCCTAGCCAACATCTGTTGTTGCCTGAGTTGTTACTGTTAGCCATTCTGACAGGTGTGAGGTGGTATCTCGTGGTAGTTTGGATTTGTATTTCCCTGATGATGAGTGATGTTGAGCATTTTTTCATGTGTTGGTTGACCATCTGTATGTCTTCTTTGGAGAAGTGTCTATTCATGTCTTTTGCCCATTTCTTCACTGGGTTATTTGTTTTTTGGGTGTTTGATAAGTTCTTGATAGATTTTGGATACTAACCCTTTATCTGATATGCCATTTGCAAATATCTTCTCTCATTCTGTCGGTTGCCTTTTAGTTTTCCTGACTGTTTCCTTCGCTGTGCAGAAGGTTTTTATTTTGCTGAGCTCCCAGTAGTTCATTTTTGCTTTTGTTTCCCTTGCCTCCAGAGACGTGTTGAGTAAGAAGTTGCTGTGGGCAAGAGTTTGAGTTTATTTTTGTGTATGGTATAAGAAAGTGGTCCAGGTTCATTCTTCTGCATGTCACTATCCAGTTTTCCCAGCACCACTTGCTGAAGAGACTGTATTCCATTGGATATTCTTTCCTACTTTGTCAAAGATTAGTTGGCCATACATTTGTAGGTCCATTTCTGGGTTCTCTATTCTGTTCCATTGATCTGAGTGTCTGTTCTTGTGCCAGTACCATACTGTCTTGATGATTACAGCTTTGTATTATACCTTGAAGTCTGGGATTGTGATGCCTCCTGCTTTGGTTTTCTTTTTCAAGATTGCTTGGGCTATTTGGGGTCTTTTCTGGTTCCATACAAATTTTAGGATTATTTTTTCTAGCTCTGTGAAGAATGCTGGTGTTACTTTGATAGGTGGGGGGGAAGGAAATCGTTTGAGATTTTCAAAAAATGAATACACTGAAGTAGACTAAAATGAGATGATGGGGGTAAAATAGAATTTGAAAAAATATACACAAAAGTAAAGAATATAGTAGAAAAATTAAAGAAAAATATTTTTAATAAAGGTTAAAAATAAATAAGAATTTTTTTTCTATAGTTAAGAAAAAAGAAAAGAAATGAAAAGGAGAAAAAAGATTAAAAAATCATTTTAAAATTTGAAAAAATGAATACACTGTAGTAGACTAAAATAAAATGGTGGAAGTAAAATAGAATTTGAAAAAAATTACATAAAAGCAAAAAATATAGTAATGAAAATTAAATAAGAATATATTTTTTTAATTTTTTTTTCAACGTTTATTTATTTTTGGGACAGAGAGAGACAGAGCATGAACGGGGGAGGGGCAGAGAGAGAGGGAGACACAGAATCGGAAACAGGCTCCAGACTCTGAGCCATCAGCCCAGAGCCTGATGTGGGGCTGGAACTCATGGACTGCGAGATCGTGACCTGGCTGAAGTCGGACGCTTAACCGACTGCGCCACCCAGGCGCCCCTAAATAAGAATATTTTTAATAGAAATTGAAAGTAAAAATGAAGTTTTTCTCTTTCTACATTGAAGAAAAAGAAAAGAAATGAAAAAGAGAAAAAAAGAAAAAGGAAAAAAAAGGAAAATGATAATTTGAAAAGGCGAATACACTGAAGTGGACTAAAATAAAATGATGGAAGTAAAGTAGAATTTGAAAAAAATTACACAAAAGTAAAAAATGTAGTAATAAAAGTTAAATAAAGATATTTTTAATAAAAATTGAAAATACAAAATGAATTTTTTCTTTGTGTATTCAAGAAAAAGGATTATAAAAGAGAAAATGAAAAAAGAAAGAAAATTGAATAGATGAACCTGCTAACAGATTGAAGTAGGACTGAAATTGCTTCATTTTCCCCTAGAAGTCAGTCTACGTAGCTCTTTATAGTCCATAAATTAAGCCGGCAGTGAGACTTGTGTTCTTGAAGAGTGAAGTTGGTCCGGTTGGGTGAGTCTCAGTGTAACAGCTCTGCTCTCTACTAGAAGGCGCTGGTAGCCTACTGTGGTGGATTGTTGCGGAGCTCGTAGATGCGTATGCACATGCACTGGAGCGGTGAAAATGGCGCCACCCAGCTACCCAGTCTGTTTTCTCGTATCAGTAATCGTGCACCTGTCTTTTGTCTTCAGCTCTCCTCCACTCCCTGCTTTTTCACTCTCCATGACCAGGCCCCAGGCAGTACCTCTCTCCCAAGTTTTGTCTCAGATGTGGCAGTTTTCCCCGGCCCCTTACTTCTGAAGGACTGAGGCTTTGATCTGTTCTGCCCCTCTGCAGGAGGGTCTCACCAAGCAATGGCTGAATGAGCAATGGCCGAATATTGGCTGCACCCAGGAACACCTGCTGGACCCTGCTGTTGCCAGTGCCCCAAGACTGCGGCCAGATGCCAGCCTGCCCCCAAAAAAGTTCACGAGACAGTGTAGCAGAAGCGTTTCAGGGATTATAGGAAATCACAACACATATCTGGCACCAGGCTTCACCTGTAATGACCTTGCCCCAGCACCAATGAATGTGGCCACCTTCTGGGGTCTGCTGGGACCAGGTAGCTTCAAGAGTCTCTACCAAATATCCTTCCAGCAGTGGAACTGCTTTTTCTCGTGTGGCCCAAGAACCTCCCAGACTCCACTCTTCCTGGGGATTTGCCCTTCCCACCACAGCACTGCCAAGTATTGAGCTGTGGAGTTGCAGCCTTTGCGCTCCCCTTGTTTACAGTCTTAATGGAATTTAACCCCCCTCCATTCTCCTTTCTCCCTTTTTAGTTTAGTCTCTGTGGCTGTTTCCAATTTTCTACCTTCTCTCCAGCTACTTTTGGGGAAGGGTGCTTTTCCCATATTCTCTCCCCCTCCCCAGTCTCCGTCCTCTCTCCACCCGCAAAAGCAGTTCCCTACCTTTCTTGGCCTCTCGTTCCTCAAGTTAATCTCTGCACCACGTACCTGCTGAATCCTGTGGTTCAGGTTGTGCAGATTGTTGTGTTAATCCTCCAATCAGTTTTCTAGGTGTGTAGGATCGTTTAGTGTTGGTCTGGCTGTATTTCATGGATGTGCTACACACAAAAAGCTTCCATGCTGTTCCGCCATCTTGGCTCCCTCCCCCTCATACTTCCTGGAATCTTAGGGTGACATTTCAATGATGACTTCAGCTCTTTCAGATATCTTGCCCTTGGACCTTAGTTCTTGAAAATATTTGCTGGTTCTACTCTTGAAAGTTTTTGTTTCACATTTCTCTTGTTCTTTTGTTGTTTGACCCACATCCCTAAGCTCATATCCTCAATGACATGCTTTTCAATATGTGATCATTTTTAGGGTAGCTGCTGTAAAATCAGAGTAAAGATGCAGAAGTGTGTGACAGGGATGAAAGAGAATTGAGCTGAAACCATAAGACCTAGTTCTTAGTCTCAGGACTAAGTTGAATTTTTGTAGGGCTTTGAGTTTCTGATTTTTTTCTTGGTGTTGAATTTAATAAATGTACTCAGAAGATGAGGGTTTATACAAATTTTATTTTCAGAAAATTTGAAAAAAAATGTAATTTTATGCTGTCAAAATTTCCAGCCACGTGAGACTTAAAATTTATGTTTTGTTCAAGTGAAATGTTAATATCTTTAATTCAACATATATAATGAGATAAATGTAAGTGTGAAATTAGGGAAAAAATGAGCTGTGTATTAAAATTAATTACAGCTTCTTTAGAACTATGTCAGTTAAACTGTCAAATTATCATTAAAGATTAATCACACAAGCTAAAAATTGCTAGAGAAAATTTAGGCTTTACAAGTAAAGTTTGAATATAATCAAATAATATTCTTTAATGAAAAAAGTCACTTCAGCTTCACATTTTGACTTTACACACTGAACAGATTCAGGTCAAGTCCTCTGAAGAGAACGATGAAAGGAATGAGCTTGGAGAGAATCTGGTGGAGGGGAGAATGCAGAAAGCTGAAGCCTCTTACAGGAGAATCTGCCCCTGACTCAGTGGGGTTTATTTTTTATTTAAAAAATTTTTAATGTTTATTTATTTTTGAGAGAGACAGAGACAGAATGCAAGTGGGTTAGGGGCAGAGAGAGAGGGAGACAGAGAATCTGAAGCAGGCTCCAGGCTCCGAGCTATCAGCACAGAGCCCAACACAGGGCTAGAACCCACGACCCATGAGATCATGACCTGAGCTGAAGTCGGATGCTCAACCAACTGAGCCACCCAGGCGCCTCTCAATGGAGTTTATTTTATTTATCTTTCCATCCTGACATGCATGAAGAAAAGAAGCTTCCCTGGAATGTTATACCAGGAAACTGGTTGTGTCCTGAAGAGCACTGGACACAGATTTGAGAGCTGGGATTCTAGTGTTTACTCTTCCACATGGTTGCAAGGGGAGCCTGGAGCATCCTTATTGGACTTAGGTCACTTTATATATAGAATGAGAAGATGGGGTCCTGTGGCTTTTCTTCTGGGCTCAAGGTTCTAGAATGGAAAAGCCAAGGGTTACCAAATGGAAGCATACCTAGACATTTTAGAGAATTTAGACATCTCATTTTCCCTTTTAGTTTAACTGAAATTACAAATTAAAGAAGTCAGTCAATATCCCAGATTTCAGAGAAAAAAAATTATTTCACCTTTCCTTCCAGAGTTCTGGCATTGTGCTGTCGGATTTCAAATCCCAGATCATCTTTGGCAACCCCTAGGAGAGAGGATTAAAAACTTTGCCCTAACTGAACACTGAGGGAGAAGGTAGAATTTAAGCCTTCGATTTTATAAGAAACCCCATCCAAAGTTTATTATATGTAGTGTGTTTTGCTGTATAATGGGTGAAGGTGATAGTTTGGATGATAATAATGACTATTCCTTCCAGTGTTTTCAGGCCTCCCTCATGTCTTCACACTGATCATTATTCTCTGCATTTTCTGAGACCTATCTTTCCACTTCACCTCACCTTCATTTAAATCTATGTCCCTTGCTGACAGATGCCAAGTTTCCAACAAACACGTTTTGTCAGGATCAAAGGCAAAGACATTTCCATACCAGCCATCTCCCACTCAGTGAACTTCATAGTGTATCCAAGTTGTTTAGTTGGAGTGGAGTTCTATAATGAGTATATAGCTGGAGATCCCTCTCTTGTGCAAAAGCTCAAGGAGACGGTGAGCTGACAGCTGTATAACTCTTATTGAAATGGCCCATTTTAAAGGGCGCTTTGAAGCTAATAGAAGGAGTGAAGAAACAGTACACACGTGCTGTCTCTCCGCATTTCACCTCATAACATTAGATATTATTAATATTTTGTTGAGTTACCAAGGAGAGACGGGGTGGGGGGGGAAGAAAGAGAGAGAGCGATCTAATGGAAGGGATTTAAATATTTCTGAATTAAGAGATGAGGGGGATTAGAGGGTCCTGATACTCTCTGCCGTGAAGACTGTAGCTCTAACTTAGCTTCCAAGCTTTCTATTCTCCTTTTCTCCTTTGCATGGGAAATGCAATAAGCACAGAGGGCTCTCTCTCTCTTTTTTTTTTTTTAAAGTTGGTTTGACTGCAAATGGCTAACAAGTATATGAAAAGAGATTCAACTTCAATTTACCATTTCACTAACCAGGTTGGCATAGATTTTTAAAAACGTTTCCCAGTGTGCATAAGGTACAGGAAAATAGGCATTTTTCATAAAGTGCTAGTGGAATTCCAAATTGTTATAACCTTTCTGAAGGGCAATTTTGCTGTTTATGTCAAAAGCCTTAAAAATACTCATACCCTTTGACTCAGCAATTGTACTTAATAAAAGTGTAAATGTGCATAAAGATTTAACTTTAAGGGTGCTTATCAGAGTATTGTTTATCAAATATAAGCTCTTGAAAACAAATAGAATGTTCAGCAGAAGAGAATAAATATATCCCATTCACATAGGGAAATGCTTTTTTGCCATTAAAATTACATGATGATGAAGAAAGGTTCTTGCTGACACTGAAAATATTCATGATACACGTTTAAGTTTCAAACACAGCATATGATGCCATTTTGTAAAAAGTTAAAAAGATATGTATTAAAAACGTTAGAAGGATAATGATCAAAACATGAACAGTGGTTATGTCTGATGATTAGCTAATAAATGGTATTTACTGTTTTTTGTATATTTATTTTTTAATTTCTACAATAAAATGAATTAATTCAGTAAAATAAACTGTTTCATAAAGGAAACATTGAGCTGGGCAGGAATATTGGATAAATCAGAGAGGAGAGAGGAAAGGGAACACAGGTATGACAATGTTACAAAAATCATAACATGCTGGGGATAGGGAGGAGGGGTTGATGTGAGAGACATTTTTTAAAGGTAGAGTCAACAATATTTGATGACAAGAGGAGGTGGTGATGAGTAATGGTGGCTATATGACTTGGGTGTATAGTTATATGCATGTACTGTTGTGAGAAACAATACTTGGATGTGTAGGTTTAAGTTGGTAGAACATTTCTGAGGGGATGTCCTACAGATAATGGAAGAAATGGGGGTAGTGTCAGGTGCACTGCTGAAACAGGAGGAGGGTTTATTTTGTTAGCAGAGCTGAAACAGTAAGAGTTAATTACCAAAGGAAAAGACTATAATCATTAAAGACAGGTGAATAGGGGAATTAGTGAGTATGAAGAGAAAGAAGAACAGTAAAGGAAATAAGGACTGTCTAAAGAAATAGAAGGAGAACAAATTAAATAATGCAGCATAATGGAAAGCTAGGGGAGGAGACTGTAAGAAAAATAAGGTGGAAGACAAAATACATTGTTTCAGAAAGATCAAGAAAAATGATGATGGGGAAAGGCCACTGAATTTGAGGAAGAACTCTTATTAGAGTCATTAGAAAGAAATAATCCATTTCTGGAGATTGGTGAGAATTGGTGAAAATTGTAGAGAATCATTCATTCAAAAAACTGTGCCACTGAAAGAACAGAGAGAAGGAGGGAGGTCTTTAGAAGAGAGCAGAGCCAGGTAAGGCAGAGTTCTCCAACATGGTGGAGACATGTGGTCTTTGAAGGAAGGAGCCTGCAAAGAGAGTCTGGAAATAATGAGTGAAGGGAAATAATGAGTAAAGGTAATTTGGGAACAAGTTTCCTGAGAGGGAGGGAATATGGGCTGCAGAGTACAGGTTTGACAGTTCAAATGATACTAAAGAGACCTTCTCTTTCTTTTAGCGATTAAGGAAAGATAAGAAAACAAATGTAGACAAGTGTAAATGTTGAAGGATGAAAACAATGGGTGAATTGGTGCAACTTGGATATCCTCAAAGTTGGATTTGAGGTCCTTTATGCTCCTGTGATAGAGTCCTGAAATGTGAGCTCAGGAAAGTAAGAAGGGCTTAGAATGTTAATTTTATGAAGTAGAAGAAAACAGAGAGATGAATAAAATTTTTGCCAACCATCACATATTTGGAGAGAATGGCTAGCGTTTTTTGGTTTCATTTTACACTCATGAAAATATAAGTGGACTTTGTATCCAACAGCATCACGTAGAGCTGGAAGAGAGAACCATGGTTTCATATGGAAAGTGAATATGTTAATCTGGGGTGGCCGGTGGCTACGTTAAAATAGCTGACCTAAGAGTGAAGGGTAAATGTTGCCAGAAAGTGGTTCATGAAGTTGGTCAAGTCAGATTAGCGGAGCTGATGTTGAGTCAAATGAGTGGAGATCTTAGAAGACCATAGAAAGGAGAAGAAGGAGAGAGGTTTGGTGGAATGGGGAAATAGGATAGGTGAGAAAGCTGTGGTCAAAGGTGCTAATTTGGAGTGCCTGGGTGGCTCAGTCGGTTAAGCCTCTGACTCTTGATTTTGGCCCAGATCATGATCTCATGGTCATCAGACCTAGACCTGTGTTGAGCTCCATGCTGACCATGCAACCTTCTTGGGATTCTCCTTTCCCTCTCTCTCTCTGCTCCTCCCCCACTCATGCTTGCACTCTCTCAAAAATAAACATTAAAAAAAGATGATGCTAACTTAATAACTGAGATATGGAACAGTGGCAAGAATTGTGTCCATGTTGGTGGGGTGCATAAGTGCACAGAGATACAGAAGGTTGATGTGAAACTGGAACATTAGGGATTTGAAAGGTCATGGAGTTGAATGTGGAAGTGGACATAATGCTGGTGTCAGCGACTACCTCAGGGAATATTAGCCCTCATGAGGGCAAGAATTTCTGTGTAGAGATCCATAGGACTAGGAGTGGTATAGCTTAATGATAATAGCTCTGGGCTTTCCCACTTACATAATTTCCCAGTCCTATGACCTGGTGGACATTAAAAAACCCCTCTAAACCCCAGTTCCCTGATCTGCAAAATACTACTACTGATCTGCTATTCATGTTGTGAATATTGAATGAAATAATTTAAGTATCTGGAAGAAATGTCAACCATGATGATGGTGATGATGATATTGGTCGTGAAAGTATTTTGAGGAGTCTGTTGAAGACTGGTGGTAGAGGGTTCAAGTCATTTAAGAGTTCCTAGCACATGGGGCTGATTATATCTCATTCATTAGCTACTTATGAAAAAGGTGGCCTTAGCACAGGAATAGGTGGTTATTGTTATAAATGAGATAGAGAAAGAGTTGTCCATTGTTATAAGATAATCTTGGCTTGAACACAACTAGACTTAACCTGGTTGAAGATTTCTAGTTCCTGCCCTCAGTATGTCTTCAAAATGTGGCTTGTGTAACTTGTTCTATGAGTTTATATCCAAACTATTGTGTTTGTTCTGGCCTTAATACATGAGAAATTTTGAATGTACCCACTTTTTTCTTTTTCTTTTCTTTTTAGTTTTTTAGAAATAATTACTGCAATAATTAATGATACTAATAGTAATTTTGAATATTCTAGAAATTGTTATGTTCACTACTCTTTATTTTAGAAAAGCAGGGAAGTATGTAAGGTATTGTAGACCTCTTTATTTTATTAAAATAGTTGAAGTAAATGTTTTGATACTAAAGTTATTAGGATCCAGTAATTTTGAAAATTGCTTAATATAGGGAAGAAAGTCATACCAAGTACTCATATACTAGGCTCTTATTTTTGGTATTATTTTTAAATTTGTTAGTTTTCAGTAAGGTCACCCATATTTTGTCAGACTTTGTGAAAATTACCGAAAGCAGCAACCCAAGTAAGAAATACAAATTCTATGCCATTTACACATAAATTTAAGCACCTTATTTCCAATAATCAATTCTTCCTCACCCTCAAAATACATGAATATTTTCAGGAGTTAAAGTATAAAGATGATAAAATTGCTTTAAGTTTTTGTCATTCACATACATGATTCTGTTTCCTATATCCATATAATTTATCATAGACATGGAGTGTATATGCATGTGTTGAGGGAGTTTCATCATAGGTGAAGCTTGGCATTAGGTGTGAGGCTATAAGAAAAAAGAAAGAGTACTGGAATCTTCTAAGTGTTGGTGAGGCTGGATAGGAAGTAAAGATAAGAACCAGATGAAAAAGCCACTCAGCATTAAGATCAGGCTGATTAGATGTGGGGCAATAACAGACCAGACTCGTTTCCCTTCTCTTTCTCACTCTCCCAACATATTAGATAAGTCATTTGCATAACTAAATAGCTAAGATCGACTAACTTCCGAAGTAATGAATAAAAATATAAACATTAATGGTGTATGCCTTTATATTCACTTGGGTCCACAGAGCTCCTTTCCCATTTCCTTAATGCCATCTTTTGATTGGTGACATCATCACAGATAAGTATGTGAGGAGTCTTGATTCCCAGTGTGAGATGGGACACTTTAAAACATATGAAACAGAAATATAATTTGTGAATGTAGTACCTGTCCCTATACTTTGGAGAGCATTATTAATAAATGAAGACTTAAATCTGTCCAAGAGTCTAAAAGTCCATGATTCAAACACAAAGGGAAGTTTCTAGAACAAAGCATGTTTGAAAAATGACAACTTATTTATTCTATAAATTTAAAATACTTTTGGATTCAAATAAAAGGAAAGTTTAGGAGGCACCATTAAAACAAGAGGATCATTGGCGAATGGAAATACAACCCTTTAAAAATCCTTTTGGTTCAAAGACAATGAAAGCTTACCATTCCCCTCCGAATGGGCACCAAAGTAATGAAACTGGAAGAAAAGTTATTAAAGAAATGGAAACATATCTAACTTATTCCCTGATGTTTCTATTCTGTCAGCCCATTTGGGGTGTGTGTTGATTCTCTCTGGAACCTATACAAATGGAAATATATGTATGTACCAATGTGCTTTTGGGTGATTTGAAGTCTTTGATTTTTTGAATTCCTATTACCGCACCACCCAAACATCCGTATTTACCTTTATCATGTCTGCTGACTGTATTTGGCTAACCCCTAACCGCTAACCATTTTCAACTGAAGTGCATCTGCTTGGTACTAAGCAGCTAGCTGAGAAGATTCTTCCCTCCCAATCAACACAACCATAGCATGAAATGAAGACACGGAATGAGGTAGAAGGAGGGAGGAAGTGAAGGGGAGGGGGCGGTATTTCTATTAAAAAAATCCTCTGACTTCTTATGTGTTCTGGAAGGACTATTAATATTTCTTCCTAACTCCTCCTGCACTGCTAGGCTTCCCTTTCTCTCCCACCCTCACACCTCCCCATGCGGGCAAAGTCTTGAATCAGCAGATTCTGAGCTCAGAGCAGTAAAGAGCTATTGAGGGACAGACTCTGATAGCATTACGGCCAAACATGGAGCCATTTTCTGTGGCGAATCGCTGAGTTCTACCTGGTTATCTCTTGCCTTGCACATCACTTCCAAATGACATGCTCTCAGTCTGGGCAAAAATGAGAGTTTTTTAAAGAACTGGGATTTCAATAATATGTGACGAAAGGATGAGATTAGTTTCTGAGGTAGGGGAAGGCAGGGAGGAAGGAGGGAGGGAGAGGGAGAGAGATGGGGAGGAGGGAGAAAGAGGTAGAATTGTGTATCCCTTAGAGTGCTTGATTACATGATTTCTCTGGTTCTTGCAACTGGTCTTACTCTAACTTTGTAAAATCAAAAAGAAAAAGTCATTTTAATTTCCTTTGTCTTCCTTCTTTCTCCTGCTTCTCTTACTGGTAGCAACTGAATGTTGTAGATACTTAAAATATTCTTGAGTTATTTATAGGAATTACTGTAATTTGACTGCTACACACTTAAGTGAGATGAAGACTAATGTTATTATTATGCATTCTCCAGACTATAGAGAGTGAAATAGGCAATGGAGCCCTTTAGGGAAATGCATTCATTTGTATCAGGCAAGTGGGAAATTTGGAAACTGGAAGTTTTTGAGGTAGACTTAGTAGCCAGCCCCACTGTCTGCTTACAAGAAGAGAAGGCAGTCAGTCCTACAGTTCCCAGTGCCCTCCACTGTCCCGAATGCCTGTGCCTCATTCCAAGGGTTCCTAGAAGTATAACGGAGACACATTTGAATGCTTCATATCTGTAATTAATCAGCATTGTTATGGTGTGAATTCATCTCAGGAAACACGAAGAGATGATGAATAAAAGAAACACATTTTTTGTGCACCCTTGTGAGGCATTTTAAAACACCTCACATAAAAAAGGCAGTCTTTGGCCATAAAATGTGTATAGTTGCTTCCACATATTTCATGCAAAAAAAAGACATTTTCATTTGAATCTGACAGTGACATTTCTTTCTCTCAGGAGCATAGTCTTAGGGAATGAGATGGAACCTGTAGGATCCAAAACTGAGGCATTCCCAAACGTTCTCCACAGATGCAGTAAGGAAGATAGGGACAAGTAGTGAAAAGGGTTCCTGAGGCTTCTCCTAGAGCCTTTGATGGGCTTATATCCTGGGAGATAGGTATAACAATAGTAAAAGGATCCAATATAGGAGCAGAAATAGAAATAGAATAGAATTAGGAGCAGAACCCTATCAAAAAGCATCAGAGAACAAAGCTCAGAGTGGACCTTCCTCCCCAACAAATTTTGAACATGTATCCCTTAGGGTTGCTAGTGCAATGTTCACATATAACAAAGAAAAATCCTTTTTGCTAATTATATATATGCATACTAATTGAAAAATAATTCCAGGGTGCCTGGGTGGCTCAGTCAGTTAAGTGACTGACTCTTGATTTCAGCTCAGGTCATGATTCCAGGGTTGTAGGATCAAGCCCCATGTCAGGCTCCACTCTGGATGTGGAGCCTGCTTAAGATTCTCTCTCTCTCTCCTTCCCTTACTCTCCCTCCCTTTCTCTCCCTCTCTCCCTGCCCTTCACCTCCTTGCGTGCACTCTTTCTCAAAATAAATAAATAAACATAAAAAAATTCAAAGTACAGCAATGTATAAAAGTTGTATTTTGCCAAATCCTTCACTTCCACCCCTAATATAACATCCTTTCCTAGAGAAAAAAAACTACCATTAAGATTTCCATATAGAGGCAGCTGGGTGGCTCAGTCAGTTAAGCATCCAACTCTCGATTTTGACTCAGGTCGTGATGTCATGGTTTGTGGGTTTGAGCCCATGTCTGGCTCGTGCTGAGAATGTGAAGCCTGCTTGGGATTCTCTCTTCTCTCCCTTTCTCTCTGCCCCTCCCATGCTCATCCCTTCTCTGTCTCTCAAAATAAATGAATAAACTTAAAAAAAGATTTCCATGTATATCCTTTCAAATAATTATCTAGAAATTATTATATACAATCATATTGAATATTTTTTCTTTCTTTTTTCACATATGTGGATCATACTTAGCATGTTATTACATAGCTTTTTCACTTAACTATCTTGAAGAGCTTTTCATGTCAGGGAAGAATGAGATATGTTGTATACTTTTCAAAGGCTTCAAGGTATTTCTTACTATGGGTGTACATAATTTACTTAAGACTTCCCCTAAAGATGCCCACTTAGGTCATATGAACATTTGCTCATAAAAACAACTGGTGCAATATCCTTTTCATAAATATTTGTGCAAACATGTCATTTTTCACCTTTTAACTTTGAAATAATTTCAAACATACAGAAAAAGTATAAAGGTACAAAGAGCTTATGGTATAAGGATAGTACAAAGGCCTATCAAACCTGAATACTTTGCCAAATTCTCTCTTTCCATATATGTTAGGCACACATACTATTATTATGCTATTAATTACTTTTTCTGAACTATTTGAAAGTAAGTTGCAATCATCACACCCTTTTCTTCCTAAATTCTCCAGTGTGCCTTTTCTAAGGACATGTATATTCTCTAAGATAGCTACAATTGCCAAATTAAGAAAACTTAACATTGTTATAATACTATTATCTAAATCATACTACTATGATCTAATCTACAGTTTTACTAGTTCTAAGAATGTCCTTTATACCAATTTTGTTTTCTTGTGTGAGATCCAATTTAGGATCATGCATTACATCTAGGTGTCATCTCTCTCTCTCTCTCTTTTTACTTTTTTTCAGCTTTATTGAGGTATAACTGACATACAGTAAACTGCACATATTTAAAGTGTATAATTTGAGGAGTTTTGACATATGTGCATACACCTAGAAAATTATCACCACACTTAAGATAATGAACATATTCATCACTCCCCAAAATTTCTTCTCACTCCACTCCCTTCCTCCACCTCCAGCCATAGGCAAAAAGTACTCTGCTTCCTGTTATTGTAGATTAGTTTGTGTTTTCTAGAATTTTACAGAAGTATAAAAATATGCTATCTACCCCCCCCCCCCTTTTTTTTGGTCTGGCTTTTTCACTCAGACTATTTTGAGATTATCCATGTTGTTGCATGTATCAATAGTTCTTTCCTTTTTAGTGCTGAGTAGTATTCCATTGTATGGATATACCACAATTTGTCCATTCACCCATTGAAGGACATTGGGTATTTATCATTGTGGGGATATTACACGTAAAGCGGCTATGAATGTTTGTGTATAAATCTCTGTATGGACATGTGCTTTCATTTCTCTTGAGTAAATTACCTAGAGGAAAAATGATGGGTCATGTGGTCAGTACATGTTTAAACTTTTAAGGCACTTCCAAACTCTTGTCCAAAATGGTTATATCATTTTACATTTCCAACAGTGGTGTATGAGAATTCCAATAGTTCCACATCATTGCCAGCACTTGATATGATCAATCTTTCTAATTATAGAGATTTTGATAGGTATGAAGCATTCTCTCTCTCTGGTTTGAATCTTCATTTCCCTAATGACTAATGATCCCAAGCATGTTTTCATTTGCTTATTTGCCATATGTGCATCTTAGGTTAAGTGCCTATTCAAATAATCATTT
Source organism: Herpailurus yagouaroundi (assembly GCF_014898765.1). NCBI lineage: Eukaryota > Metazoa > Chordata > Mammalia > Carnivora > Felidae > Herpailurus > Herpailurus yagouaroundi. The sequence continues at coordinate 33,448,713 of NW_024412400.1, read as the reverse complement.
TTATTAGATTCTTTTCTTTTTAAAAAACATGTGTTTACTTCGTTTGAGAGAGAGAGAGAGAGAGAAACAGAGAGAGAGAATATGTCAGTGGGGTGAGGGAACAGAGAGAGAGAGGGGGAGAGAAAATCCCAAGCAGGCTCCAGGCTGTCAGTGCAAAGCACAATGTGGGTCTCAATCTCACAAATCATGACCTCAGCTGAGATCAAGAGTTGGATGCTTAACTGACTGAGCCACCCAGGCGCCCCTTTAATGCATCATTTTCTTATTGACTTGTAGGAATTTTAAAATGTGTTGTCAACAGCACCCTTGGTCTGCTGCATGCATTTCATGTATTGTTTTCTCCTTTGCTGCTTATATTTTACCATTTTACATAGAGAAACTTTTAATTTTTATGTGGTCAAATCTGTTACTTTTTCCTTTTTATTTCTGGAATTTCCTTTATGCGTATAAAAGTCTTCTCAATAAATATCCTTCTATATTTTCTTGTACTTTTCTAATTAAAAAATCGAGATCAGTAATCCATCACTGGTATGTTTTTATAGAATATTTAAGGTCTTGCTATTTTCCTCAAGGCAACATATTTTTTATATTTCCAGCTATGACTAACTTTTATGTCCTAGAACTTTCCAAAATTTACATATGGTATCATAGAACCAACTTGGCATTTTAGAAAATTATCAAAAATGACATATGAATAGAAAATTGGAGCCATCCCTTAAAAATGATATTAAAGTAACCTATATCCAAGGGAGTATAAGCAGGAGGACAAAAACCTTGGCAAATGAAATTGTAAAATGTATTAATTAGGATGCTTTTGGACTAACAGTGGCTTTGCAAAAAAGAGGTTATCTTTCTCACACATCAGGAAGTTCAGGGATGGACAATTATTCAGCACCTTAACGCTGCCATCAAGGCCCAAGCCCTCTGCATATGTCTGTTCCCGCATCTTTAGCATCTTCGGGCCTAGAGCTTCGTGGTCGTGAGAAGATCATCATGGCTTCAGGCATCACACCTGAGTTAGAAGTAGGAAGAAAGGAGAAAGTGGACAGTGTAGATCAGTATATCTCTCATCAAAAAATCAAGTGTCACAGTAAATTTTCTCAATGTCTCCTTGGTCAGAACTTGGCCACTTGTCTAGTTCTAGATGCAAGAGGGGCTGGGAAAGTGAATATTTGGTGTTCTAGCTCTGTAGAAGGAGGCAGTGAAGAAGAAACTATGAAGCAGTTAGAGTTTGGCTGCTGTGTTAGCAAACACATTGAGTTTGCCACATATGATAATTTGAAGATGTGTATCTGGCCAGTGTGAAGTATTATGTGTGTATTTATGTATGTATTGTTGAAGTATAATTGACATAAGACAACTTTTTAAAGACAGAAATTCTATATATGTCTTTTAATATGTAAAGGATTGTCATGTGGAAAGTATTTTACATTGCCCATCTAGGCCAATATGTGGACTTTTATAAGGAGATGAATTTCAGCTGAATGTAAGGCAGAGAAAGAGGTATAGTTGCCTCAAAAGCTAGTAAGTTTCTTCATTTGTCTATTTATTCTACATGCTTTCAAAATTATTTACTCAACTCTGTAAGACTGGGACCTAATGTTATCCCCTTCATATAGATGAGAAAACCAAGGTCAGAGACATTAATATCTTTCCCCTGGTCACATCGCTAGTAAATGTCAGACTGGGATTTGAACCCAGGCCACCTGGCTCCAGAGTTCATGTTCTCACACACTTTATTGTACTGCCCTAGGAGAGATTGGATCAGATCACAACAGTGTGGTCCCTTCACAACACTCTTAAAATTAGGTCCCTTTTACCTAGGCATTAGGTACATGTCCCACTAAACCGATATCTCTTGTTTACCGTCATTTGACGAATTACTTATTCAACTCAAGAAAAAAAAAAAAACCTTTCCTTTCAGCTCTTCTTTGCAGATGAAGTCAGTATACAACTATGTGTTATTATTTTAGGGTCTCATAGATGTTTCGTGTGAAAACTCCTTCAGCTACCTCCTTATCATTCGGCAGTATAAAATGCTAATTTACTTCCTTTACTATTCCTACAGGCTCCTTCTTGGGCAACCGTTGTCTCTTGTATAGGGAACTGAACAAAACTCTTTGACAACCAAGATATTTAAGGGTTTCTTCACAGGTAGCGGGAAAAGGCAGACCCAGAATAAAGGTTTTAGTGTATGCCATACCTACTTCAGCCTGAGGTCAGAGTCCTTCACAGTCCTGCTTCTTCAAACGAGGACTCTACAATTGGTCCCAGGTATGTGCATCAAGGAGACCCCCTGCAAACCACTTCACTTGTAAAACTTCTCCTGAAGAGATGCAGTCAGGAGCATTACAGACTCTGGATTGATTTGTAGCTTCCACTTCAGGCTAGTGAAATGTTGTAAATCCCGCTTTTCCTACAGTCTGTTGAAATGAGGTCTTTCCATGGCTGCCTCTTCTCTGCCCATGAGGGAACAAGGCAGCACAAAGGCCAGAGACAGTGCCCAGGGTGGGGATCAGGAGCCAAGAGAACCCACAGAATGGATTAAGAGTAGCAAGAGGCCAAAGCTCTGCAGACCAGTGCTGCTTGGTATCTGGAGGGAGGGCTGGGGATTCTCTAGAATTAGAAGGGCTAGAGCAGCTCCGTCATGGGTCAGGAGACCCTGGGGCTGGATGGCAGCAGTCAGTCACAGCAAAGCAGTCTAGACCTCAAGGGCTAGCTCTTGGGCTTCTGAAAGAAATGAGGCATTCAGGGCCAGAGCACCAACTTCAGTTTGGGACTCATTAAGCAAGAGCAGCTGCACATGAGATTTACAGCCTAGAAAGATGGGCCTTCCCGAGGCCCACCAACTCTGTCCCCTCTTCTCCCAGTTTGCCAAACACACCTTTGCCTTTATTCCCATTTCTCTTGAGTGCTACTTACTCAGGAGGGAATCTTCTGGGTTTATTACCTGCTGTGTGATCTGCATTCCTTTTTATTTGCATGTTTCCAAAGTGTCTCTTTATCCTAACATCCAGGAGGAGGGTGTCTGGCAGGCGCATGGACCAGCGATGCAGACACATCAGCTGGTGGAGACAGCTCACATTGTGTTCACTTCCCTTGGCTTCCTAATCTGTAAAGGAAGTGAACAACTGCCTGCAGGCTGGTTTCAGGAGGCAGTGGAGTACTGGATGTGAATGTGATGTGTAAACGTCCAACACTGCATAGCTGCACACTGTGCTGTGCTTCTGTGGAAGGACACTGCCCTAAATAGGGTCATCCCTTCGGCTCCAGCAGCCCTGAGACATCCACCTGGGAAAGGCAGTTTCCACTCCTTGTGAACTGCCTCAGTGGGCAGGCGAATTTGGAGGAAAGAAATCAGGTGCGAAGTTAGGAAGAGTGTTACTTTATTTGGAATAGTTCTTAAGTTGGAGCTATTGCTTTGTTTGGAAAATTTGACTTATTTATGTACACAGGTGTTGCTCATCTACCATTTTTCCTCTATTCATATATTCTATTTAAAATGCTTGTAGAATCTTTCTTCATTAGTGTGTCTCCTTAATAATCAGAGTTATCAGAGATTTTGCTGTTTGCTCCGTCTTTCAAATCACTTAGTAAAATGTTATATTAAACCACTAGGCCCAGAACCTACCCCCGACACACTGTATTTTCACACTTCTGCCTAAAATAGTCTCCCTGTAGCCCGTATCCCCCAATCTTCATTCATTTGAAAACATATTTTTGGTTAACCATTTTTAATATATCTATTACTAACATCCATATCTGATACCAAAAAGTAGCATTATATTAATTTGTCCATTCATAAGTCATATTCTCTTCCCTTTTAGTGGGTTTTCTTAAAAACAAAAACAAAAAGATGTATCCAACAAGTCTGTGTTTAATTATAGTTCCCTGCCTTTCAGAATAGAAATGGGCCTTAATATGTTTAGGATGGAGACCATCTTCAGTGGCACTACAGGTATACATTATAGCTAAATATTGCATGATTTCTTTTTTGAAGATTTTACCCCCACATGATCTACGAATTGTTTTGGCGCTTTAGCTTATTATTCTCCTTTGTGATTCCTATCTGCAGCAGTATTCAATCTTACCTGGGTTTCAAGAGGTAATTTAGAAGAGGTGATCTCTCTCAAAATCAAGACAGATTTTATCCAGTCTTTTCTCTCTCTTCCTCGTTTTTTTTTCAGCTTTGATGCCATTATTTAAGATTTATTTTAATGTTTATTTATTTTTGACAGAGAGAGAGACAGAGAATGAGTGGGGGAGGGACAGAGAAGGAGGGAGACACAGAATCTGAAACAAGATCCAGGCTCTGAGCTGTCAGCACAGAGCCTGATGCGGGGCTCAAACTCACAGACTGTGAGATCATGACCTGAGCCAAAGTCAGAAGCTCAACCGACTGAGCCACCCAGGCACCCCTTTGGTGCTATTATTGTAAAGAGATTACATTGTTTCTCAAACTATCTTCCTTCCCTTGAAAGATTCAGAGAATCTCTTCCTAATCCTTTTGGAAACCTCTATAAGATGTATCACATTTTAAAACATTTATCGGGGCGCCTGGGTGGCGCAGTCGGTTGAGCGTCCGACTTCAACCAGGTCACGATCTCACAGTCCACAGTCCGTGGGTTCGAGCCCCACGTCGGGCTCTGGGCTGATGGCTCAGAGCCTGGAGCCTGTTTCCGATTCTGTGTCTCCCTCTCTCTCTGCCCCTCGCCCGTTCATGCTCTGTCTCTCTCTGTCCCAAAAGTAAATAAACGTTGAAAAAAAAAAAATTTAAAAAAAAACATTTATCTAATTTTGAAGTTATTCCTAACCTGCCATATTTTGTGGGTTTATGTTTTCTTTCCTTGGTTCTTTTCTTGCTTTATGAAAAAAATCTCCCTTCCCCCATGCCCACCAGTTACATTTCTAACTCTGTCAACTAGCTACAAAGGGTTATTATAACCTCTTGCATGTTTTCCTGGATCCCTGATAAGTTATTTGGAAAATATCCTCTTGATTTCTTTCTTGTTTATTGTTGAATCTTAAAATTCTAACTTTCATTTTTTCATAGGATGTTTTCAAATAATGAGTAGATTTGTAGTGGATTTAAATTTGCCTACAAGGCTGTAGAACTAAATTGTGTGGTGGTCACTGTTAATAATTTTGTATCACTTTGCAGATGAGTTTCCATTCATTCCTTGTCAGAGCCTAGCCTGGTATATTTCTCTGCTGCATAGGCTCCTTCTGTATCTTTGCTGAGAAGGGGTAATTTCTCTTATCTAAAAATCTCACTTCCAACTCTTGTCCCAGTGAGGCATTTTTCCAATCTATGATTGAGTAATTAAAGTCTTCCATTATTACTACCTGGCCTAATTTCGCAGCTTCCACAATCTCAATTAACATTTCTATCTCAGTTTCCTGGTCAGGTGGGCTGTAACATATCCCTATTATGACTTTTTAATTATGTGAGAATGGAATTTCTACCCACAGAGATTCTACAGAAGTCCCTTTTTCTGATAAGATTTTTATCCTACTGCTTTGTAGAACTATCCTTCACACAGCATTGTTACAGAAATGTATTTATTTATATCCATCCTCTTTGCAGGATGTATTTGAAACAGCTTACAGAAATACACACCAAAATGAAAAACAAATACTGGCTAGTGAGAAAATAGCGGCAAGGAAAAATAAGGGTAGAACAATAAGATGTAAGAAGAATGAATTCATGCATTGTAAGTATTGGTTAATAGAGTATGCCATAAACCTGCCTCACAGTTTCCTTATGGCCAGTATGAAGAAGGAAATAGAATCAATTGCAGGTTTAGAGTGTCTTTGAGGTAAAATTAAACGAGTTGCTTAAGAAAGACACAAATGTTTCCTCTTTAGAGATTGAAACATTCTCCTCTTGGTCCGGATGGCATCCTCAGTAATACTCTTACAGTAAATGTAACATGGTTCATTCACCAGTTAACCTCCCAGTGTGTTTCCAGTGTAGGATTACTGCAAAAATGGCAATGAATAGTTTGATGAGAATACTTCTATGCGTGAGCTTCTGGTAAGCCCAAGTGAGCTTCTGTTAAGTCGTGAGCAGGAGTGGGTTCAGGAGTATCCTCCCTGACAAATAACTGGCCTGCAGATATTCTGTGTGGCCAGCTAAATACAGGGTTCCATATTTTAAAGGTCAGCTGAACAAGAGTTTTGATATTTGATCGTGACTGTGGAGGAAACTCTCCTCAAACCTCAGTTAAAAAGAAAATGAATTCTCCTCCACATGAAATACCCATGAGTGGAGACAAGGCTTTGCACAGACAAGGCTTGGGATCAGAGACAATATCTGGGTGGGCAAGTGACATGGCCACACCAGTTTGGCTTGTGAATGTCTGTAAGTGCATGTTGATGAATGCAGGCACAGACAGTAAAGCACCTCTAATGTTAACAATGTACTTACAGGTCAACTATCTAAGATAAGCTAGTAACAAAATATTTGCTCTGACAGTTTATAAAATCATTTACAAAAATGTTGAATTAAACCATTAGGCTTGGGACCAATCCCTAATAGCTTTTTTTTTTTTTTTTTTTTTTTGCTTATGCATTTTAGTTATAGACCAGATAAAGGATGACAAATATTTATCAAAATCAATGATTCAAATTTTAGACTAATTGAGCTTCTATTTTTCCTGGTAGTAGTTAGAAAGCAAGGGCAACAATCTACAAAGGACTTTTCTGTTCATGGTAATGATAAATAAAATAATATCATCTGCACATAGGCTTTTGCCAATTTGCTTCCTGTGGTGGAGTGTTTGGTGGAGGGTAGATAAGTGAGATTTGCATGTAGTGGAGGCAACTGTAGTCTCAAGTCATAAAGATAAAAGTTAAAAATAAGGTGGTGATGGGGTGCAGTGCACAGACCTGTTTTATTCCACTGGAAATGATCTGCTGCATCAGGCGACTGTCTTGATCTCCTCAGAGTCTCATGGGAACATTAGGTACTGATTCAGTGCAGGAGTCTATAATTAGGAACAATATGGGCATATCAGCCCATAACTAATTTTTCTCACAGAGCCTCAGGAAAGATCAACAAAACTGTGAATCTAACTAATGACAGTGTCACAAAGATGCCTTCAAGTCTATAAATGGACAATAACAGAGCAGGCACCCCAAAGGCCCACTTGCTTCTTATGGTGAACACCAGCTTGCAATGAGCCTGGAAGGAAATTGTACCAAAGAAGTCTAGAGCTTATCTTAAAAGCAAAGTCCTTTAGACCCTTAAGTTCTAGATCTCTTTGGTACACTTATACTTAATTCTAACAATTGTTAGTATTCATATTTTTTATGTGACCCTAGTAAATTTGTGATTTTTATTTCCATTTCTTCAGTAATTAATGATGCTAAACACTTTTATATATGCTTATTGACCATTAGTGTATCTTCTTTGGACAAATTCTATTGAAATCCCTTGCCTGTTTTTAAACATTTTAATTTCAGGGGCACTTGAGTGGCTCAGTTGATTGAGCATCTGGCTCTGGATTTTGGCTCAGATTGTGATCCCAGGGTTGTGGGATTGAGCCCCACATCACGCTCTGCACTGAGCATGGAGCCTGCTTGAGATTCCCTCTCCCTCCCTCCCTCCCCACCTCCTTCCCTCCCTCCCTATCTCTCTCTCTGTCTCTCTCTCAAATAAAAAAAATTAATTATGCTTCCAATATAATTAACATACAATGTTATATTAGTTTCAGGTGTACAGTATGATTCAATGATTCTATAAATTACTCAGTGTTCATCATGATAAGTGCACTCTTAATCCCCATCACCTATTACACCCATCACTGCCCCTCCCACCTCCCCTCTGGGAACCAGCAGTTTGTTATCTATAGTTCAGAGTCTGTTTTTTGGTTTGTCTCTTTTTTTTTTTCTTTGTGTTATTTCTTAAATTCCACATTTGAGTAAAATCATATGGTATTTGTCTTTTTCTGACTGATTTATTTCACTTAACATTATACTCCCTAGATCCTTTGCCTATTTTAAAAATGAGATTATTTGTCTTTTTATTGTTGTGTTATAAGAATTCTCTGTATATTCTGGATACAAGTCTTTGATAAATGGTTGCAAAAATTTTCCCCCATTCTGCAGGGTGTCTTTTTTCTTAATGTCCTTTGAAGTACAAACATTCTTAATTTTAATGAGGTCCAATTCATCTATATTTTTCTTTGGTTACTTCTGCTTTTGGTGTTACATCCAAGAAACCATGGCTTAATCCAAGGTCAAGGCAGTTTATTTCTATGTTTTAAGAGTTTTGTAGTTTTTTTTTTTTTAATTTTTTTTTCAACGTTTATTTATTTTTGGGACAGAGAGAGTCAGAGCATGAACGGGGGAGGGGCAGAGAGAGAGGGAGACACAGAATCGGAAACAGGCTCCAGGCTCTGAGCCATCAGCCCAGAGCCTGACGCGGGGCTCGAACTCACAGACCGCGAGATCGTGACCTGGCTGAAGTCGGACGCTTAACCGACTGCGCCACCCAGGCGCCCCAAGAGTTTTGTAGTTTTAACTCTTATATTTAGGCCTTTGATCCATTTTGAATTAATTTTTGCATATGGTGTGAGGTAGGGGATTAAATGTATTCTTTTGTATCAGAGATCCAGTTGTACTGCTAACATTTGTTGAAAGACTATTTTTTCCCCATTGAATTATCTTAGCAGCCTTGTTCAAAATCAACTGACTATAAATATAAGTGTTTATTTTTGGACTCTTAATTTCATTGATCTATATTTCTATGTTTATACCAGTAATATCACTTTGTCTTGATTATTGTAGCTATGTAAGTTTGTTTTTGCATCTCAAAGTTTGATGTTATTTTATTTTATTTTTTGTTCTATTTTTTTATATTAAGACTTTATTTTTTATAGCAATTTTAAGTTCACAACAAAATTGAGGGTACATTACAGATATTTCCTGTATACTCCCTTTTCCCATACATTCATAATATCCTCCATTATTAATATTCATTACCAAAGTGGTACATTTGTTGTGCTGAATTTAGGTTGATGATGACCTTATGTTGACCTGGAATTATCACCCAAAGTCCATAGTTTACATTATGGTTCACTCTTGGGATTATGTATTCTGTGGCTTTAGAAATGTATCCACCATCATGGTATTGTACTGAGTATTTTCACTGCCCTAAATCTTGTTACATAGGAAACAGCAACATAGGAAATAACAAGTGTTGGTGAGGATGTGGAGAAATTGGAACTCTTGTGCCCTGTTGGCAGGAATGCAAACTGGTGCAGCCACTGTGGAAAACAGTATGGTGGTTCCTCAAAAAATTAAAAACAGAATTTCCATAAAACCCAACAATTCAATTTTGGAATTCTACCCCAAAAGAATTGTGGATGGAGTCTCAAAGGTATATTTGTATACTTAGGTACATGGCAGCATTATTCACAGTAGCTAAAAAGGTGGAAGCAACCAAGTGTTCACCAAAAGATGAGCAGATAAACGTAATGTGTGTGTGTGCATATATATATATATAGGAATATGATTCATATATATATTTATATTTATATAAATATATTTATATATAAAATTTATATATTTATATTTATATAAATATATTTATATATAAAATTTATATATTTATATAATATATATTTATATTTATGTAAATATATTTATATATAAAATTTATATATTTATATATAATATATATTTATATATCATATTCCTTTATATATATAAAGGAACATGATTCATATTTTAAAAGATGGAAATTTTGACATATGCTACAACATGGATGAAACTTAAGGGCATTATACTAAATGTAAAAGGCAGTCACTAAAAGACAAATAATGTATGATTCTATTTATATGAGTTACCTAGAGTAATCAAATTCATAGAGACATAAAGTAAAATAGTGGCTGCCAGAAGCTGGGGCTAGGGACTTTTTTTAAATGGGTAAAGAGTTTCAGTTTTGCAAGATGAAAAGAGTTTTGGAGATTTGTTGTACAAGAGTGTAAATGTACTTAATGTTGCTGAATAGTATGCTTAAAAGTGGTTAAAATGGGAAATTTTATGTTGCATGTATTTTACCACTCGTGTGTGTATGTGTGTGTGTGTGTGTGTGTGTGTGTGTGTGTGTGTGTGTGTAATTATACAAGTCTGTAAGTGCAACAGTGCCTTGGGAGAATACATTTACTATTTATTTATTCAGGGGCCAATGGCTAGGATGAATGGGAAGGCTTACATAGGGATGACTTTGAAGGGCATGTGCAAACCTTGACCTGTGGTTTAAAGAGAGGGCCTGCACAAGAAGTATAGGGATTAAGGGAGTAACTTCTGCATTGTGGGTGTATGGGTTCATGTGCACTGAGTAGCAGTGCCTTTTAGCAGCAGGGAGATGAGATAAGATAAAAGCAGACAGTATACTGAGGAAGATGTTGGATTTGAATTTCCCCAGTGAGCTCCTGGCTGGCTGGCTCTGTGAGTCAAGGAACTAAAAGCTTGATTCTGGACAAGGTGGACAGCACTTAAAATTTTGTCATTTGTGTTGTCACTTTACTCTTGTCACTTGGGGAAAATATGCAAGAAGGTGAGACAATGTGAGCTCTTGTCTAGTTAGGGAGACCAAGCCTTAATGGAGGTTGTTTCATAGAGAGATAACTCCTTTCAGCAAGATTCTAATTATGTGAGTTTATTGATCACACACATTCTGCAATCCACATCTACTCATTTGCACGCTTCAAATGAAGAGAGTAGTCAGGGAACTCTGTCCAGGGCAATGAGAAAACCACTGCCATGACACCCAGATAGCATCTCACACTTGTCATCGGGAGTCTTCTGCCATCTGTCCAAGGGAACAATCTGACAGAGCACACAGGATGAAATTTTGCTAGCTTCTGTCTTTAGATAAGGACGCTATCACTGGCTGAACATATTTTATGTATAACCTACCAGCTGCAAAGACCACTCAAGCATCATGTTTAAATATATTTGATAATATCTGGAATTCCTGTTAACTCTTGCCAGGGCGTGTGGGCTTTAAAAGCTTACAATAATACTCAATAGATGCTCAGATTAAAAACAAAAAAAAATATGAGAAATGACTTTAGTACATTTCCAAATGGAAGGAGTGTTGGTGGAGAGAAAGGAACCTGTATGTTGAGCAGGCGGATGGGGGTAGAGACGGATGGTGGTTGTGGAAAGTGCATATAAGCTATTAAAGGGAATATTTTAATTCATCTCTTTTCTCTTGTCAGGGACCTGATGTGGGGAGGCCTCAGTATTACAAAGCTTTTCTTTTCTTTTCTTTTCTTTTCTTTTCTTTTCTTTTCTTTTCT